>NW_008681221.1:0-4166 GCF_000695815.1 Acanthisitta chloris | reverse complement strand
GCAAGGAAGATGCTGAAGGGACTGGAGCACCTCAGTGATGAGGAAAGGCTGAGGGAGTTGGGGCTGTTCAGCCTCGAGAAGAGACAACTGAGAGGGAACCTCATGAATGGATTCAGGTCCATGAACAGGAAGTGCCAAGAGGATGATCAGACTCTGCTCAGTGGGAGAAACTAATCAAACAAGAGGCAACAGCAAAAACTGATGCCCAGGCGGTTCTACCTGAGCACAAGGAAGAACTTCTTTCCTGTGCAGTCCCTGAGCACTGAATAGATTGCCCAGAGAGGTCGTGGATTCTCCCTCACTGGAGATATTCCAGAACCCTCTGGACACAACCCTGAGCCATGTGCTCTAGGGTGGCCCTGCTGGAGTAGGGAGGTTGGACCAGATGACCATTGTGATCCCTTCCAACCTGACTGATTCTGGGATTCTGTAAACAGTTGTAGATTCTTGTGTGAGGAAGCTTGGTTTATTTCACAGCAAAGGGCGTAAGGTGGTAGTAACTTTTCCTTTTTTTTTCTTGCTATAAGTTAGGCTTTTTAATTACTAATTTTTTTTCTGTTTTTATGTCTTGTTTTAAATGTTGGTCTGTTCTGCCCGTTGCTAATTGGTTTTATGGACGTCTTGGTAGAATCATAGATTCATCAAGGTCGGAGGAGACCTCAAAGATCATCAAGCAGTTTCTTTTTTGTTGAAGTGTGGAGGTTGGTGGTAGACGACTAGGTTTTAAAGGAAAGGTTGGGTTTATGCTTTCCTGGACATAACCATGCTCTTGGCAAAACTAGGCCATCCAGAAAAACAGCCTGGAAGTGTAGCCATGGGCAGGGATGCATTCCTAGAGCTGCCCAGCATGCCACTGTGTCCTGGTCACACCTTTGGATTGGGATCTTTCTGATCAGGTTGCTTACGATCCTAGATAAACAATTTCAAAGTGTCATGGCTTATGGGCCAAATGGGAGTCATGACAATGTATTTCTTTTTAACCAAGAAATGTGGTACTCCACACACCCTTAGGAGGACCTGAGCTAGCACAGGGAGAGGTTTCAAGCAATACCTGAGGTCAGGGTGTGGAGACAACCACCACTTTAGATTATAGGGTGAATTTATGCTGAGCCAAATGAAATCTGGTTTAAAGTTGTGGGTTTTGATTGCACATTTGGGTGCACATAAAGGGGTGGGGAGTTTATGTATAGCCTGGTTTTGTGAACATATAATGACTAGGTTATGGGTAGAGATATCCTTTCATTTCCTGGACAGAAAGGATAGAGGTAGAAGTGCCATGGCTGTCTGAAAAGAACACAATGGCAAATTGGGAACCACAGTCTGTTCAGTATCTGCTGAGAGCAACTCTTGCAGCAGCAAATGCTGGGAACAGAATTGATAAATTGATTTTTTTTTCAATGACTATTTTGGGGTCAACTTTCTGCAGATGAGAAAAGCTTCAAACAGGGAAATGAGGTCAGTTGAAGACTTGATGTACCAAAGGCAAACACAGAAATAAAATATTTCATCTGAGATGTCTATAATATTTAGAGCATGGAAGTAGGTTTCTCCCTCCCAGGAAGATTTATAGGCAAGCTGACAATAGGATATATTTTCCTTTGCTTGTAGCTAAACTATACCCACTTGCTTATAGCTGTAATTTGTTTCTGCCTCTGTACAGCATCATGGGTAAGAGTTTCTTGCCATTTTTCTTCAGTGAGATGACTCAGTGAACCTCTGTTTTGCACAACTATGTTGAAGGGGTGTGTGTGTGTGGTGCAAAGCAACAGCCTTTGTACATTGCTTCTCCTCTGTGAGCATGTACAGAGTGTTAAAACAAACCTGTACAACATGTATACCCAAAAACTGGTTGTTTGTCACATCCAATATCTGAGAGGCAACAACAGGTTGGCCAGGGTGAGTCAATATTCTTCTTAAAATGTGAGCTCTCTGATCAGCATCCTTGTAGTTTCTGTTCAAGTGCATGTGCTGCCTCTTGTCCAGCTGGAAGGTGGGACAAAAACAGGGGATTCAGAAGGATTGTGACAGGTGAAATTTGGGTTATGGTGAAGAAAATGCTGAAGGTTATTAGGGTAGGGAGTGCTGAAGTTATCACGGGGGACATGAAGGACAAGCAGGCAGAGGAGCTGAAGAGTTGCAGTGAGCTGGGAGCATTGTGGAGAAGAGATGATACATGGCAGGTGGAATGGGGAATGAGGATACAGAGAACATTGGGTATATTGCAGTGAGGAAGAGGGAATTCTGACATGGATGGTGGTAAATGAAGGCCTGTACTTTATAAAATCTCTCCAGAGTCCTGTGCTATCAAAGTATTTTTATCAAACCACATATGTCACCTGGCTATGCAGAAAAGGAGAACAGGCAGCTCCTTAAGATGACTTATTGCTTCCTTTTTTGGCTGTGAGCTTGCCAGTTTCTTTCTGAGATAGGCCCATTCCTCTATTGGAAAACCTAGATGTCATTGAGATTTTTTACGGAGAGAGTGCTCAGGCATTGGAATGTACTGCCCAGGGAGGTGGTGGATTCACCATCCCTGGAGGTTTTCAAGCTGAGACTGGATGTGGCACTTAGTGCCATGGTCTAGTAACCACGGTAGGGTTGGGCTTGATGATCTTGGAGGCCTTTTCCAACCCAGGTGATTCTATGATTCTATGAATGTCTCACGTTAATTTTTGAAACAAAGAGAATTTATAATGTGTTGTAGTTGCTATGATTCAAGCAATGAAGAACTGCTCAATTGTGTTCTTCCAGCTTGCCTGGACAACTTCTTCAGTACAGACTTCATACTCTGTGTGACTGATTTGCCTTGATTTCATGCTGCCCTTTAATTCTGCGTTCTGAATATATGTATACATTATCTTTAGGGTGCTTGCCTTTCTCTCACTCTTGAAATTATAGCTAGAATGGGAAGGAATTTATTTTCTTTGGGTTTTTATGCTGCAGGCTTGGGAAAGGTCATTTTGTTGTGCTTCTTGGACATAGTGGACTGCGATGTGCCTGGTCCGTTCTGCACAGTGATGTTCCAAGCCTACTCACAGAGGTTGTGACTGTTGGCACCAAAGGTAATTTGAGTTTTTACCTTTTGAAACAGTAAATCTGTAGACCTCTATTGAACTTTCTGCTCTGCTTTTGCCAGACCTTTAGGGGAGGAGTATTTCCATTACTGACTTTACAAGACACAGAATTTGGCACCGAACACTGACACAAGTCCTATTTCTTGCTGTTTAACGTTGCAATGATGCCAGTCTGAAATCTGAATTCCCTGCTCTTCCCAAGCAATCAGGTAGAGCCAGCTTTGCCGCCGATCAAATGGAGCCAGGAGACAGATTGCCCTGCTCCCAGTGCCCAAACGGGTTTGTTTATTTAACACAGGACTAATGAATGGGTTTCAACCTGGGGCGTTTGGAGTGCCCTCTCTTTATGGGTTCTGTGGGAAGGAGGACTTGCACATCACTGGGTTTCAACCTGGGGCATTGCCAGTGCCCTCTCCTTGAATCCTGTGCTCAGTTCTGGGCCCCTCAGCTCAGGAGGGACATTGAGGGGCTGGAGCAGGTCCAGAGAAGAGCAACGAGGCTGGTGAAGGGACTGGAGCACAAGTGCCATGAGGAGAGGCTGAGGGAGCGGGGGGTGTTCAGCCTGGAGAAGAGGAGGCTCAGGGGAGACCTTAGCACCCTCTTAGTCTCTTCTCCCAGGCAAATCCAGCAGGAGGACAAGAGGGCACAGACTCAAGCTCTGCCAGGGCAGGTTTAGGTTGGATATTAGGAAGAGATTTTTTACAGAGAGAGTGCTCAGGCATTGGAATGGGCTGCCCAGGGAGGTGGTGGATTCCCCATTCCTGGAGGTTTTCAAGATAAGACTGGATGTGGCACACAGTGCCATGGTCTAGTGACCAGGGGAGGGTTGTACTCGATGCTCTTGGCGGTCTCTTCCAACCCGGTTGATTCTACGATTCTCTCTGGGCTCTGCGCGAAAGTCAACTCGCACATCGTAGTCTCCATCCCTCCCTCCGCAGCCGGGGCCAGCAGCGGCACTGGCGCTGGGCCACGAGTGAGTCAGCCCTTCCCCTCCCGCCGCTGCCCCCTCGGTATCCCGATGGAGCGCTCGGGGCAGGGCAGGGCAGGGCAGGACGCGGCGGTACCGGGGCCGGTACCGGGCCGGGGCGGCAG
>NW_008681220.1:355-1214 GCF_000695815.1 Acanthisitta chloris | reverse complement strand
GGGCCGTGGTGCATTTTAGCTCCAGCCAAGTTTGTTAATATTTCTCTGGTGCAGATGTCCTGAAGCTCCCAAAGGCTCCCCCAGGAGCCCCAACCCTATTAGAACAAATGTGTTCTGCTTTTGTAAAGAGGAGCGTTTGCTGCGCCTGTCCTATTACAGGCGACACATGATCAATAGGTTGATAACACAGCAACATCAATATAAGCGACAGAACAATGAGGGATATCATTGAACATCTATCTTAATATAGCCAGCTACAAGAGGCCTGACAAAGAGAAAAAACCTCATGAAAATTCCGCCCCACGTATTCCCATCTCCGATCCAATATGCACACACACTCCCCCAGCTGCTGAGGCTATTATTTTCCAATTTCAATTTGACACCCCAGCCTTTCATGCTAATTCTATTATTGTAGGAAGTTTATGTGATTTCATATCACTAGAAATCGGTAATGTATAATAACCCTTTGGGCAAGAAACTGAATCCCCGCAGCAGCCACCGGGAAAATAATTACTTTCATATCAAAACTCTGCAGGAGCTGGCCGGGTCCCGTAGCCTGCAGCTCCTAACCTCGGATGGGAGGGGTGGGCACCGGGAGGCTATAAATGAATAAATTTGTTAAGCAATAAACACACACACGCACACAGTAAAATTGGAAGTAATCAAATATATTGGCCAAAACTCAGAAAATTTCAGACAAAGAGTACCAAAAAAAAAAAAAAAAGGAAAAAAATTGTAAAAAGACAGGGAAGAGTCACACAGCCAGACCAGGCGGCAGGGAGTTTTAGAGCCTTTATTTATCAAAAATTTTACATATATAAATATTCTTAGACATTTTTGCATTTTACAAGGGTTTTGA
>NW_008681220.1:0-269 GCF_000695815.1 Acanthisitta chloris | reverse complement strand
CTTTTTTTTTTTTTTTCCTTTAAATATAAAACCCAAAAAGCTCTAACTGATCACCTGAATCGACCTGTGATAAACTCTAAGGAGAGGAAAAGCCGCTCTCGGCTGTGCCACCTCCCGCGGGCTGCGGGCACGGCGTGGGGTGAGCGGGGAAGAGCTTCCCCCCGTTTCTCACGGGTGACGGGCGCGGGGGGCGTCGGTGGCGTTCTCGGCTGCTTTTATTTTTATCTATTTTTTGTTTGTTCTATTTAAATTTTATTTTTTTTTTGGCC
>NW_008681219.1:1795-3277 GCF_000695815.1 Acanthisitta chloris | reverse complement strand
CCGGTCCAGGGTCCCCTCCCCGCCCGGCGCCACCGCTCTGTGTCACTCTGTGGGGCTGGCAGTGACATTCCTTCCAGTGGCACCGGTGAAGGCTGAGCTGGGGGTCATAAGGAAGCAAGAAATCATTTGCTTCCTACCCCATCCCTGCTCGGTGAAGGTCTCCCAGTGGTTTGTGGGATGCTTGGGTTTCCAAGGCTGATGAACCCCCAGCCCAGACCAGGACCAGGAGATTAGGTGGAGCCTGTTCTCCCACACTGGTGGATCCCCCAGACCCCTCACTCCTGCTCTGCCTCCCCCTCTCCCATGGTTTAAAGCCATAAAGGAAAAGCCACACTTGAAAGAAACACATCAAGTAACAGGAAATTAAATACAGTAATTACCTTGTTTTCTTTTTGAGGATACAAAGGTTCAAGTGTACTGTAAAAGGTTGGTGCTACACGGGAGTCCGACGGGTCAGGCTTGGCCCGGGCAGGACGGACAGGGACCCCATGGGCACGGGGGGATGTGCTGGGGGTGGGGGACACTGGTACATCATCGTGTGTAAATACAGCCCTAAACTACAGGAGAGATGCTACGAAACACTGGAACATGGAATGCACCCCAATGCACCCACATCCCTGGGAACCCCCAGACTGGGAAAGAGCCTGCTGAATCTGCCCTGGTGTGCGTGAGGGTGGTCCAGGTGGCCAAAGCCACGAGGATGGCAATGCCACTGCACCCTGTGCCTCACCGTGGTGCTGCCACATGGGACTGGCACTGGGACTGGCCCCAGGAAATCCATCCTTGGCATGGTGGCACTGGGGCCTGGGGAAGGCAGGAGCAGGCAGGGATCCAGCAGGGCATGGGTGCAGGAAAGGATCCCGAGGGGTGCCAGGGCAGGAAGGGATGCAGCAGGGCACAGGGGCAGGCAGGGGGTCAGGAGGGCAGAGGGTGTTTCACTAAAACTGAAACATTTCGTTCCCATCAGGGACCTTGGCCGGGGCAAATCCACATGGAAAACCAAAACTTCCACTGGAGCTGGGGTGGGTCAGGAGGGGATCAGGACAGTCCCCTCTGTCTTTGGCACACTTGCCATGGCACCATCCCCTTGGACTCAGTGCCTGTGAGGACACCCCACTGCTCACCTGGGGGGCCCAATGCCCCTCATCCCAGGGAAGAAGCAGAGGGAGACAGGATGGATGGAAGGCTTTATCCCTGCTTGGGGAGGAGCAGGATGGGGCTGGGCCTTGGGGCAGGAGGTTCCCATGCCATGGGGCTGGGGGGCTGCAGTGGGGAGGGGGAAGGTCTCTTATTGCTCTGTGCAGCCACACTGCCCATCACACACACACACATTGGGCCAGGTGCAAGCAGGGAAGGTGGGCAGTAGCAGGGGGTCTCTCCAGGTCCCCCAGTCCTTGCCTGGGCAGCCTCTCACCACTGGGGAGGGCAGGATGAGGCACTTCTCCTGCTGCCCACGCAGAGGTCTGGTGTGGACGGCACTGT
>NW_008681219.1:1358-1731 GCF_000695815.1 Acanthisitta chloris | reverse complement strand
GCACCACAGGGTGGTTGGGCAGTGGCAGCACCACCAAAGTTGCTCCCTGCCTGCTCCACCCAGGCAGCCTGACATCAGCCCGTGGGGCAGCATCGTCCAAGCTATGTCCGTGTAGGATGGAGGTGCCTCTGGCATGTGCCAGGGCCCCCCAGCAGTGGCAGATAGTGGTCATGGCACAGGTCATGGTGCCGTGGGCAGTCCATGGCGCAGAGCACAGTGCGATCCAGGGCACATCCAGGAGTCCCCCAGCACCAGGGTGCTGCTTGGCAGTCATGTCCCCTGTGTTCCTCTCCTAGGCAGCCCTGGAGGGGTCCTGGCCACCACGGTTGTGCTCACATGCTGTCTGCCAGCTGGTGACAGTCCAAATCCCCCT
>NW_008681219.1:1052-1327 GCF_000695815.1 Acanthisitta chloris | reverse complement strand
AGCTTCACCCCCGTCTTGCGGTCCACGCACCAGCACTTGCCCCGCTGCCCATCCAGCGCCGGGTGACACTGTGGGGACACGTTTGGTGAGGGACACCCAGTCTGCCCTCCACAGCCCCATTCCCACGGGATGCCTGGCCAGGGCAACCAGGAGCTCTCACAGAGTCTTCTCCACCTCCATCCCACCCTGGGGGTTTGCAAAGGGCCACCAGCACCCTAAGGGTGGGTGCCAAGAGCCAAAAGCCAAACCTTGGCTTTGGTGGGTGCCAAGAGCCA
>NW_008681219.1:645-994 GCF_000695815.1 Acanthisitta chloris | reverse complement strand
CCCTGGCTCTCCCAACCCCCCCCCCAGCCCCTCAGGGTTGGGGAGAGCCTGTCCTACCTGCTTGGGGTGGAAGTTGCCGTTGCGGTCGCAGTTGGGGATAGGGATGACGTACAGGTCCTCGTGCGTGCGGGTCTGTGACGCCGCCAGCCTCTCCAGCGCCCGGTGCAGCTCGCTCTGGCATGAGCCCTGTGCCTGAGAAAAGAGGGGGATGAGCTGGCCGCAGGACTGGCATGCGCCCCCACCCCAGTGCCCCTGGAGCACCCACCCTGCCCTCCCACCCTGGCGGTGCTCACGATGGGCCGCGTGTCCTCGCGGGGGTGTGGGCCCCCGCTGCTGCGCATCTTGTTGC
>NW_008681219.1:0-524 GCF_000695815.1 Acanthisitta chloris | reverse complement strand
TGAAGCTGTTGTTGGGGTGATCAATCTCCTCCTTCTCTGCAGGAAAACAGACCGAGGGGATTCAGGTCCACAGGGCAGCAGCAAGGATGGCAGAAGCTCCATAGTGCCCCTGTCCCCACGGTGCCGATTGCACCCCCAGGAACAATGTGCAGCAGGTGCTGCCAGACCCCACATCACCCTCTCCAGTCCCCACGGGCATCAGTCCCAGCCCCAAGTCCCCTCCTGCCCCCTGCACGGCACTGAGCTCCCTGCAGCACTGGGAAAGACTCCTGGGAGGTTTTCCAACTCATTAGCCACGATGAACAACTTGTTGCCTTGTCTGTTATTTTATGGTGACAAATGCACACTGTGAGCGCTGAGCAGTGGCTCCAGGGTGCTGGGAGTGCCTGTCAGCCATGTGCCACCAGGTGCTCACCCACAGCTCCAGGACCACAGGGCTGGAAGGTGACCCTGGGATGCTCAGCCAGGGAGCCCCCGGTGCCCCCCAAAAGCTGCCCTGGAGGAGCTGCAGCAGAAAAGGGGCA
>NW_008681218.1:15136-23206 GCF_000695815.1 Acanthisitta chloris | reverse complement strand
ATATTTCCTTGTTTTTGCTTTGATTTCTTCATTTTTGTTCCTCAAACCCCATGAAAAGGTAGTGTAACCCCAAGAACTTGCCTTGGATGGTCATGTTTTGTATACCTACAGTAATTTACAACATCTTTCTCCCTTTTGACAAGTAGTTACAACAAACACTACAGCAAGATTGAGAACCAGCCAGTTAGGCTTTTCAGCTGTTCCTGAAAACACATGAGATGTCCAAGCAGGGAGGTGATCCCTAGATGATGGGTTTAGGTAATCCAGAAAAGCATAGACCATTTTGCCTTTCTAATTTTCAGTTAAATGACAAAAATGATACTGTTTAGTTCAGGTGTGTTTTAAGTTTGAGTTTTTTCCCCTAAGGGTATTCCCAGAAACATCTATGTTTCAAGGATATGAAACAGAAAAAAACAGACTATGAAGGCAAAAATCAAAGTGAGGCAACCTGAAGGTCACCAGTCCTCAGTGTGATAGTCTCCAGTACATAACTCACACTCCACGATTATTGTCAGAGCATAGAGCAGCTTAGAGGAAGAAATAAAAGCATTTACATGAAGTTTTACTGAAGTTAGCCTGGTGTTCTGTGGGGCTGGTGCTCAACCAGGCTGATGCCTGTCGATTGTGCTATCGCTGCCGTGCAGAAAACCAATTTGCTTGCAAGGAGTCCATATGTCATTAGCATTATAAGTGCTACAAGAAAATAATTAGCTTCTAGTGTACTCTCTATCTAAATCACTGGAGCAGAAATGATCAATAAACCAGTCAATAGCAAATCATTTTGTCCCATTTTGTTAATGCTATTAGAATTCATGCACTTTCCAATCTGGTTTATCTGCACATCATGAGAGATATTTCATGTTACGCTACAACTTTCAGCACAATGACACAGATCACATAGCTGTGCAATATAGCTGATAAAGACCACCAGCTGTCTAAATCAGTAGGTGTCTGGGAAATCAGTAATTCTTTCCATATGCAAAATTTACTCACAGCGTGTTAGTTATCAACTTCCCTATCAGCCCCTGGATTGCTCCTGTCCTGCTCTGCTGTTCCTCCAACACATATTGGTGTCGTTGAAGTCCCCCGTGTGTGCCAGGGCTCGTGGACATGAGGCAGCTCTGATTTGTTTGTAAAGGACTTCATCACCTCAATCTTCTTGACTGAGTGGTCTGTAGCAGAGCCTCACTACAATGTCACCTGTCCCTGCCCTCCCTTCAGTCCTGACCCAGAAGCTCTTGGTCTGTCCCTCATCCATCCCCAGGCAGTGTCATGACCTCCAGCTGGTCATTGCCATGGGAGGTGACACCTATTATCTCTCCTGCCTGCCCTTCCTAAAGAGCCTGTTCCTGTCCATTCCAGCAATGCAGACAGAGTGGCCATGCCATCACTGATTCCAATTGGAGCAAATGATTGCACACAAAAGTCTGCACTTAGCCTCTACATGGCTAAATTTGCATTTACATTATGTTTGCATCTGGGGAGAGCCCACAGACTATTTTTTTTCACAGTGCAGCTGCAATGTCTTCAGAGCTTGGATGCAGTGGTTGAACATCTGTCATTCAGTTCCAGAGCAGTTTAGATCTTTTGAAATCATCAGGAACTGAATAACAGATGAATGAAACAGTGCAGTGTTTATTTGTAATTCTAGCACTTCCTCTTCTTCTTGTTGAGCCATCATTTCATATTAGGACTGAAATCCTAATTTGAGTTGTATTTACAGGCAAAGCACTGATTTAGGAAGACAGATTTTAGAAGTATAAATATGACTGGGTGTCAGAATATTTAGGTAAAAGCAGATCATAAGCCACATGAGTGTATGATGAGTATTTCAAGTGCTAGAAGAGACTGTTAAGCAAGGCCAGAACAAGGTATGACTTCTTCAGTGATGGAAAGAGAGCAGAGGAAATGCAACAGATAGCAACACCAAAAAAAAAAAAGCAGTATGATAAAGCTAGCAGGACACACATTCAGCATGTGCTGACTGATTCTACCAAACTTAAGGGCAAAGATGAGACCATGTCTGCGAGAATAATTGTTTTGTGGAAATGAGTGTTAAGAGGATTCAGGGAGTCACAATGGGGAGCTGCTGCAGCTTCTACTCTACCCTCAAGCATCAGAAGATTGAATTTAAATGACTATGAAAACCTAGGTCATAAAATCTCTTAGTCTTTGGTCTGACTTTTCATAAAAAAAACCAGGCAAATGTCATTCTTGGTATCACAGGAAACAAAACCAGTAGAGGATGTATTATTAGGGAACAGAGTTCAATAGATATTCCCAAAGATTTTTGCCATTCACTCTCTTCTCAGATAGAAACAGGCAAAAAGATACTTTCTTTATATGCTTTCCAGATTGTTAATTTTTTGCAAATAAGAACAACCAGTTGGAGCAACAATATATTTCTTGTCTCTGATGACTAAAATTAATTGAGAAAATCTAATAAAAATGCAATATTGTATAGTAAATGTCTTCAAGCTTTATCATCTCTTTACCCAAGGTTTTCTGAAGGTAATTGTCTATGAAGGAGCCACAGTTTGTCTTTTCCTCACTAAAGGCTCTTGATTTTTGCTAATTTCAAATGAAAATGTCACTCTTCATTCCCATTTGTGTCAGTTATTAGACATAAAACAGCACCATGTTCTTAATTGCAAAACTGTTTGAGAAACACAAGGATCTTTTCCATCTTAGACTCACTGGAAGCAAATTCAGAGGTCAACAGAATGCTAATAGAGCAAAGGCTGGTGCAAATGTAGAATAGCTTGCAATTCTGAAATTCTTTTAACATATTTATATGTCCTTGTAGCTACTCATCTGTGTCTTCATGTATTGGTATTATGTACAGACATATCAATGACACTGAGGTGCTGGAGTGAGTCCAGCAAAGGGCAACAAGGCTCAGAAAAGGTCTAAAAAACATGTCATTTGAGGAAGGGCTGAGGGAATTGGGTTTGTTTAGCCTTGAGAAGAGGCAGCTCAGGGGTGGCCTCATGGTTCTCTACAACTATCCAAAAGGCGGTTATAGAGAGGTGAGGGATGTGTGTCCTGCCAGGGCTGCAGGGAGAGGACTAGAGGGAATGGCCTTGAGCTGAGACAGGGCAGAGTCAGATTTGATGTCAGGAAACAATTTTTCACTCTTAAGGTGTTCAGGCACTGGAATAGGTTGCCCAGGGAGGTGGTGGAGTCACCATCCCTGGAAGGGTTTATGAAGCATCTGGATCTGACACTGGAGGATGTGGCTTAGGTTTTAGGGCTTACAGCAGAGTGGCAAGTTCATGATTGGATTTGATGGTCTCAGAGGTCTCCTTGATGATTCTGTGATTCTTTGATTTAAATCATTCTTTGCTGCTGCACTCTGCAGGGTGCAGAGTGGTTATCACCTCCTGAGATGGACAGTGCCTGTGGCCTCCTGGGTTTATGCCACCTCCCTGCTCCCCTGGTGCCCTGCCCAGAGGGACAGGACATTGCCAGGCTGGGGAAAAGCTGAGCCCCCATTCCAGACCCACTTACTGCTGCCTCACTCACTCCTCTCAGTCCTGTCACCCTTCCAACCCTGCAGGGATCTGTGGTGCAGGGAGCATCAGGAGGAGTTGTGGAGTCTCTGTATTTCAGATCATTCTGTGGGATCTTCTCCCATCACTTCATTTGGTAGCTCTTTAAAGAGCTGTAAGCTATTACCCTCAGCATTTTGCTGTAATCCTCAGTTTACCTGTATATTGTCTGTACAGTCACATCTTTTTCACTCTTGAATTTTGCTCCTGATGGCTTATTTGAATGCTACACAGTTCTTACACTGGAATTTGCTCCCATACCCTTGACCCATGCCAATGAAGATTTTATGGACCTGCATCATATACAACTTTCCAGTTGTCTCCTTTTCAGTCTGAACATTCTTTATCAATTTAAGTTATTGCCTGCATGGAAGCTGTCCTGAAGCTTTGGTCATGTTTCATGTATACTGAGTTCCATCTGCTATTTTATCATCTATGCTATGTCATTACAGTCTTCTTCCATTCTTCATGGTCTTTTTACCTTTACCTTTAGCCTTATCTTTTCCATCCTGAAGAGCTTCTTTCACTGAGTATTTCCTTCAGCTTGAACCATGAATATTTATTCCCCTTTCTCTTTATCGATCTGAGATTATGTTCCCTTGTTTCATGGTGCCTTCTTTAAGAGCTTTTGGTGAGAAATGTGATCAAAATGCTTTTAGAGAACCACATAACAATCAGACCTCCTTTGTCCATGTTCTTTGTTTCCAGCATAATGTGGTAATTCTGTCAGATGGGACTTGCCTTTACAAAAGTTATGTTGATTCTTCCCAAGTCATATATGTATCCATGCAATTTCTTCCTCATATAGGCTTATTGCTCAGTATTTCGTTGGATCTAACTGGAATCCTTTCCAAAAGTGGTGCCACAGTAACCTGGTACTGAAATACAGAAGCAATTGTAAGCTTAAGGCTGTGCATCAGTTCAAACACTTCACATTGTGAGAGCTCTGGGGTGAACACCATGAAGGCTTTGCAATTTATTGACATTCATTTTCTTATTTGGTCCCTGACCTCTTTTATTGACATTTTATTCTCAGTTAGAGCTTCCACTGTGTTTCCCAAAGCCTCTTGGTGTGGAAAACTTCCCCAGTACCTCTGTAATCAAGGTAAATTTTTTAAGAATTCATTCAGTGCTTTTGGTACAGCACCTAGACCAGTGACAGAATGTGATCACAGTGTGGCTTCTGGTTAGTGTTGTCACTCTTTTACAAGGAACACACAACAGCTATTCTAGGTCTGAGACACAGCAGCTCTACACAGGTAGATCTAAATCCTTTGGTTTCCATGTTAGCCAACAGCCACTCCCTCAGCCATCCTGACTGATATAAGGAGACATATGCTAACCCAGGATACATTCCCAACTTTTAAAACTGCTTCTAACTTCAGTGCAAAGGTGAGTGTTTATCCACTTCTTTAATTCACTTGTTTAACCATTCTCTGCTGTAGGAAAAGATATGTACCTCTAAAAAGCAATCAGACAGTAACTGCTCAAATGTCAGCTATTAATAGCTATTAATAACTGTATAGTATCTTTTCTTGCAGCAAATATACTTTCAAAACCACCCTCACTAGCAGTCATTTCTTGTTGCTATGATTGATTTAATAATAATCATGTTTTCTTTCTAACCTGTGGAGAAGGTTGAGCTAGTTAATTTTATTTATGCTCCTAAATATTCTGACTTGGTGAGGTATGGAACATGACTCTTAGTGATGAGACCATTTACAGGCAATGGTTAAACAGTGCTTAATGGCAATTCAGGTCCTTAATAACATTTTAGATCCTAGGACACTCTGTTCATTAAACATTTCAGTAAAACTGTTCAAAATTCTTGCCTTTTATTCAGATTGTACCTGGAGTCATTGCTATGCTTACAGGTTTCAGCAGTGTCTCAGTTAAATCTGACAAATACAAACTGCCTTGCCATACAGCCAGAAAATTACACATTTATTTCAGAGCCTGTGGTTCACTGGTAGCTGCATTACTGCTAAGCCTCTGTTGTAGAAAGGAATGATGAGAAAGTGTCATGGTTTAACCCCAGCAGCAGCCAAGGACCACAAAGCCTCTCACTCACCCCCCACCCATGGGATGGGGGAGAAAATCAGAAGGGTAAAAGCTACAAAAACTCATGGGTTGAGATAAAGAGATCTTAATAGAGAAAGCAAAAGCTGCACACACAAGCAAAGCAAAACAAGGAATTCATTCACTGCTTCCCACAGACAGGAGGTGTTTAGCCATCTCCAGGAGAGCAGGGACCAGCACATGGAATGGTTCCTTGGGAAGACAAACACATCACTCCAGATGTCCCTCCTTCCTCCTTCTGCCTCCCACCTTATCCCCTGAGCATGATGTGCTATGGTGTGGAATATCCCTTGGGTCAGGTTGGGTCACCTGTCCCAGCTGTGTCTCCTCCCAATCTCCCATGTACCCCCAACTCCCTCCCCAGTGTGGCAGTTTGGAAAGCAGCAAAGGCCTTGGCTCTGTGTGAGCTCTGCTCAGCAATAACAAATCATCTCTGCATTATCAACCCTGTGCTCTGCACAAAACCCAAACATAGCCTCATACTATCCTCTGGGAAGAGAGTTAACTCTACTTCAGCTCAAACCAGCACTTTCAGGAATGACGTGGCTGTTGGCATCTGGATCCTTGTCTCCCAGGCATCAAACACCACCCTGAAGGATTTACAGCACCTCCTTAGCACCTAAATCAACAGCAGAAACATCTTCTGAACGTGACCCTTTCTGGCTGAAGAATAAGGGACAGCACCTCAGTGTCTGTCACTGGGAGCTGCAGCTCCTTTGGGGATCCATAGGTGTGAAGTGAGTTAGGCATCACTTTGGTGACAGGAAAAAAACACAGTGGAGAGGTTACCTGAAGCATCTCTAGTGCAGATTTCTTCCTGGCACAGCACTCTGTCAGCTAAAGGTTGGAACTGTTACATAACTCTTCGTAGCTGAAGAGCATCTTCTGGGGAAATTAAAGGCATTTTGGTTGCCACTCTGTCCATCTGTGCATGCTCCAGCTCGTGGGACACAGAAGAATTTGGGTTTTGGCAAAGCAATTCCTCTTCTCTCAGCATTGCAGAGGTCTGTCCCACCTCTCCTCTGCTTCAGGTAACTGAAATTTGAGAATACCCTTGCACTGAGGACTGAGAGTTGGGATTGGAGAAGTACTAGAAATCAAGCCTCAAATGAAAGCCTAGTTAAATTAAGAAATGTTTGCAGGCAGAAAGGTCTGACTCACACCTCTAACTGTTACATTTTCTCATCATTTTCCACCAGGATCTTTCCTACATAAGTACTTACAGTTCACAGTTAAGATACATCTTAACCTTTCAGGTAAATGATAAGTGATTTTCTTTTCCTTATGACTGTTAATGACTTTTTAAAAGTCAGGAAGAGTCAAATGTGTTTAAATTGACATCTGTACAGTGCCAGGGGTCATTCATCTCAGTTAGTACAGCAGGACTAAGTTTTTTTTCCTTTGTTGATATTATTCATGAAGGTGGCACACTCTGCATGTGGAGCAGCCTCCAGTTGTGACAGCACTGCAATCTGAATTTCCCATCTGAACCCAGTCACTGCTCTCAATTCAAGTAATTTCTGTCAAGGACTATGGGTCTTGGGCAGTTTCAGCTGAGGTCTTGGTGAGGGAAACATTACTGAAATACTACAGAGAGGAAAAATTCACTTTCATTTCGAGTGGTACACCAGAACCTGACAAAAATCCACACTAGAGCTGCTTTGATTTCTTTAAAATTCTTTTTTACTTAAAATATAGTTCATAAAATAGTTTTGATATTGTTTTCATTGCTTTCTATGTTCATCATGATGTTGAACTTTGGTAAATTTTTCATTCCAACTTTTCATTCATAGCCACGTTGAACCACATTGAGTCTCTAAGTTTCCTACAGAAAAAGCTACAGCTAAATCCTAAATCCCTTAAGAGGTCAGAAATTTTTTGCTGCACTTCAGAGCTTAGGTATATGACTTGGGACTGCAAGGCACCCATCTCATGTCATTCAAAACCCAGAGCTGAAAACCCACTCCTAAATGTTTCTGGGCTGAGTGAACAGCTGCTGTTTATCCTTCCTTGACAGCTCTCCACCCTTTACAGCAGCAAAGTTCTGAATCCTCAGCCCACAGGTTGAGTAAATCATATGACTCCTTTCCATCATCAAACTGGAAAGAAGTTGAAGGAAGTTTGATGAAGGAACCCCACTCATCCCACCTGTTGGTATTTGGCCATTGTGCAGGTAAAAATAACAATTCTTAGTATTAGGAATTCTGGGAATTCCCAGTAAAACAAATCAAAAGGATCTGTATCCAGTGGTTAAGGCACACAGTAATGGAAAGAGGGGGGAGAGGCTGATCTCTAACTGTTGAGATTGCTTATATTCCTGGTTGTATTATTCATTCCGTAATTAAGATTTATGTGCTGTAAAATTAGGGTAGCTAAACCTAATTTGGGCCAGCTGTGCTTTCAGAAATCATAAAATGGGAGCAAAAACTCGAATTTGGGA
>NW_008681218.1:11275-15117 GCF_000695815.1 Acanthisitta chloris | reverse complement strand
CTTCTGGTATATCATTTCACCCCTGTTAGTAACACATACTATAAACCTGCAATTTCTCTGCAGGCATCAGTAGCTGGACATGAGGAATGTGGTTTGCACAAAGCAGGAGTTAGGCATCTAAAGTTTAAACAGCAAAATAAAATTAATTTGTTTACCAAAGATTCCTTGCCCTGAGAAACTATGAAACATGAAGGAAAAGGAGATTGAGAGGTAAGAGAAAGGAATATAATCTACATCTATATTTTAGATATAGATTTAGGACAAGTGGAAAAGAATCTTTATACAAATGTAGATTTATATGAACTTCAATGGTTTTAGTTTAATTAGCATTTTAAAATAGCACTGTGATTTAGAAGGGAGTAAATGTTGGGACATTCAAGTGTGAGAAATGTCTTGTTAACCTTCAAGCATCTAGGCAGTCCACCTTAATCCTCACTCAGGCAGGATCTGGTTTGATAGCTATCATTGTATCTACTCAGATTTGTTCTCAGGGACAGAAGGAGGGAATGGTTCATTGGACTGCTCTCAGGAGGGGCTGCTCAAGTGCTCTGCTGGACCACCAAACAATCAAGTGCAGTTTTGTCACTGGCTCCAGAAGCTGAAACAAAACTTCAAATCCACATCTAAGATTCATTTTTCCTGGATTCATCTGATGCTTTTCCTTTGTTTGTGTAAGGAAATAGAAATCAGGGGATGTGAAAGAAGTGGTTGGCTTCAAAAGGAGCTTCTTGCATTAGCTGCAGACTGCAGTGCAGTCTGGTCCTGATTCAGGTGTGTGACATCCCTGTTTCACCAAGGACCAAGAAGTCATTGCAAAGTGAGCCAAGGATGCCAATTTTCCTGTTATACCTTTTCAGGCACAAACTATCACTTTGCAATCTTTCATCCCAAAATGCTCAACAGAAATGACAGCTCTGATTCTTCAGCCTGAAGCAGGGACAAAAACAATATTAAGACACTTTCAAGTATAGAAAACCTCAGAAATATGTGTAGCTGTAATGGCAGTTCCCCATAGCAAGTAAGGTCAAAGACTAAAAGTGCTGAAATGCTTTAATATAGTTTTATATTAAGTATTTAACTGCGGGATGGCTTGGTTTTTGGGTTTTTTTTTTTTTTATGGGAGAGACTTTGGAATCCTTGTAGCTGCATAGGAAAGCACCAGAGAATGTTTCCATACTAAACTAGAACACCTTCTCTTCTAACCAGTCATTGTGGTTTTGTCAGTGATGGATCAGTGAAAGAACTACTGAAATATCTGCTCATCAAAACTTGTTGTAACATTTATACTCCCTGGGAGAGAGGAGGCTAATTAGCATCTGTACTTGGTGGTGAACTTCGAGGAAGAAAACATTAATTGGCTTCTGAGATTGTAATGTAGATTTATGCTTATTTGCTTCCTATGCTAAAATATTTGCCCAGTTCAAGATTTATGCCATGGCTGTAGCAGATCGTGTTTTGGAACTCAAGGAATGGTTATCTCCCTGAACTTCTTGTTTTAGGATTTAGGAGTGATTATTTGCAGTGTTCACTTGATGGTTTTGACTAATCTGAGGATTTACTTCTAGTGGTCCTGATAAATTGTTACAGGATTTTATATTAAACATAAGTTGATATTTGTACTGACTAAGTCCTAAGTAATTGAGAAGCACTTGTAGAAGGCTTAAATATTGTGTTGTCTTTGAATCAATTCTTGCTTATTTATTACTTTAAATAAAATTCATGAAAAGCATATTCAGTCACTTTTTCTTCAATACATGGTTTTAGATGTGACATTGAGACTGAACCCATTACTTTCTTCTACCTTTGGCTCACTCTGGGTGATTTAATAAGGGGAAGAGGAGGGAATTATCCAGCATCAATGAGTGAATGCACACTGGTTCTAGGTGCTGGGTGAATGCAGACACAACTTGGTAAAAACAGAGGTATCATTAATTTTATTGTAATCAGGCTGCCCTTTTCCAGGATGAACTCCTGTCACAGAATGACCAATAAAGCAGAAATTTCAGTGCACAAGGAAGTTTTTGACATATGATCTTAATTCAAATCAGATTAAAACCAACTTTTTATAAAAATTTCCTATGAAGCAGAAATTCCCCAGAGCCAGCAACTGTTCTGTGAAAATGACATTCTTGTCAGTTCGCCTAAAAATAGCTGTAAGGTTGATTTATGAGAGCAGTTGCAGGGGGTTTCAGTCTTCTCCTGCCCACAGCAGATCTGTTGGTGGGATGCCAAGACACTGACCCAGATGTTCACAGAATCTATAGCTCTGGGATAGGCACAAACGTGTTTTGGCTCCAGGGGAACTATGCTGAGTCTGAGACACTTTGAATGAAGCATTTCGGGCACGCTCAGCTAGTGATTCCAAGCAGAAGTTTTTCTCTTCACAAAGTGTCTGAAACTCCTGAAGACAGTTATGAGTTGCTAAAATGTCCTAATTTGTCTTGCAATCAACTGAAACAGCACAGTTTGTAATAACTCTCAGTTGCATGTCTCACCCCTGGGCTGAGCTGATTACATTGCAGCTTAGCCTTCATTTGGAAAATTAAGTTTCAAAATGTGCTCCAAATACTTTCAAAGACCCTTTTTCATTTTTTTTTCCCCCAGCTGAACCTTCAAAGACACTGAAACAACAGCTCCAAGAGCCAAAGTTACCTTTCTGGTCTCTTATGGAAGGTTAACTGGAAGAGGTGGAAGTTCACCAAGTCTCATGTTCAATGGACCATCACATCATTAGAGCAGAGAATTTCCTGCAGTAATAGAAAATATCTGCAGTGCCTGATGGTCCCTCTGCTCCCAGCTGTCTCAATACCTCAGCAGGTAGGAAAATCCCAGCCACCACCTATTGCCTCCCATGAGAAATGTCAGCATGGACTGGACTGTGACGTACAACCTACCCAAGCTCTACAGGAGTGGAAACTACCATTTGCTTCTTACTGTGGCTTGCAGCTAACTCTGCATCAGCAGAACATGGAGAAGAGATGAATGAAAAAACAGCACTCTAGTTTTTCAAAATAGAAAACTTTGTCTTCCAGAAGAATATCCTGCATTGTGAGGAACAGAAACAGCAGCCAAACAGAAGTGGGGGGGGAGCAGGAAATTGTATCATCCGTTCAGAAGAGATGAGTAGTGGTAGTCCTGTCAGTCAGCTTTTGAAAAAAAAAGTCTGAAGATGGGATTCACATTCAAATTCAGACCCTTAGACTTAGGTTTCAGCTATGTCAACCTACAGCATATGAACCAGGATCATAGTTCAGCTAATAAAACACAGAAACCTCCTGCTATAGGATATGCCTTAGAGCATCTGGAAAATCTGTGTGAGTGGTGGATGTGGATGGAATCTTTGGGACAGCATTTGAAGACCCAGCAGGATTTCCCATAGCTCCCAAGAAGATGCTAGGTGACTCTCTAACAGTTGGCAGATGATTTCTAACCTGTCTGTTGAAGCAATCATGACAGCCAACAGAGAGCTGGAGCCTTTTGCCCACATGGCAAAGGACTGATGAGAGTCACACACAGCCTGGAAGGTCACCTGGAGGTAGAGCAGGATACCTTAAGCTGCCCAGAATGGCACTGGACAACTACAGGTAAGCAACTCATTTCAACCCAGAAGTAAATCACACTTCACTGAAGTAGAGAGACCTGTTCACCTCACTAAAGTCACATTTGCTGAACTGAACAGCTCTCCACATGCATTACCTCTATTCCCACTGTCTACAGAGATTAAAGATCTTATCAAAAGGTGAACATTGTAGGTTAACCTACAGCTGGAGTTGTCTGGAGCTGGAATGTAACATGACACTTAATATTTTTTACTTTCAAAATATTCTAGCTATGTGTCAGAT
>NW_008681218.1:8136-11255 GCF_000695815.1 Acanthisitta chloris | reverse complement strand
GTGGATCCCAGTTAAAATGCTTAAAAATATGCCTGAAACTCCTGCAGAAAGTGCCTATCACCCCAAATAGGGCTGTTTTATTCAAGCACACTTGATAGCCCTGTTTTATATATGAATCATGACTACCTGGCACCTGTGGGTTAGATGCTGCACTGCTATGATCAAGTGCTCACGGTGGATCTGAATTTCTGCCTGTATTTAGGACCTTAAGCAGCTTTGTAATTTCTTCCCTGACGGATTTAAAGGAATAGACAAAAGCTAAGACTGAGCTTCATTTTTTCCCAAATTGTGTAAACCACACATGCTTCGGATTTAATAAAAGGTACCACTTGATGTTGACTTCCTGTGGTCCTTTTTATTAAGTGTTACTTTTCAATGCACCCTATGAGAGAATAATAATAAGCTCTGCCACACTTGCTGCACAGAACCCATTAAAACTTCATCTGTCCTTCCCCTGTGAAAATGTGCCCCCTGAGAGGTGGTATGAACATTGATTTTTAGAAAATAAAGAAGAAAATCTGAATTTCAGAGGTCACATGCACCGCTGTGGTATTTTGGACAGCACATTGCAATGTTTGGTGGTAATTGAAGCAATCTGACTGCTGCTTGTCAAACTGAAAGTTCAAAAGCCTATTGGAATGCTCTGATTTCATAAAATTGGACCCAAAGGTGTCCTCCTTCATGTTTTGACTAGATACTCTTCAGAGAGTCATCTCAAAAAAATTTAGTCCACAGCATGTCAAATGTCACCCATTAGTGACTTTGAACTGGCTTGGGAGAACAGTGAAACATTTCCATAAACAATCTGCTGAATAACTCTGGGAAAATTCTCCTCCTCCTGGTGTTGCTCTGTCCATGGCTACAGGAAACAGTGCTGCATTTGGCTGCAAACACCTTGAGAGCTGCAGGGCCAGCTCCAGGGTTTGCAAGGGTTCTTAGACTACTCTACTTCCACCAGAAGCAATGGAACCAGTGTAACCACAGAGATAACATGACAGCTAGACACAGAAGCAAACAGGTGAGAAAGGTGCAGGGTTTTGAACTGTGGTTTTGATCTGCTTCATTCCACAGCAACAACAGTCATTAAAAATCTGGAAAAGTCCTATTGATAACACAAGAAAGGAAGGAATAGTTAAGGCTGTGATGCTATAAGGCATTAAGGACAACTTTTACTTCAATGACATCCTTATTCCTTTTTCAGTGAAATGCTGCTCTGATGCACTTGCCCCTCATGGCACTGTTGCCTGTGAGTGCCTCACTTTGCAGGGCTGTGCTGCTGAGTGCAGAGTGCTCTGCTGGCACCGAAGGGAGGCAGAGACTGGCACGAGGCTGTTGACTTTTGAAGGATGTTATTGCAAGGCACAACAGTGCTCTGTGCAAAGACCCCAGAACAGGCTCTGAATAAGCTTATTCCAGGACTTGGAGGCAAAAGTGCCACTTGACTGAGTTCAGTTTACAAGTCTGCTAATTAACTCAGATGAGGCCAATTAGCACAGCACTCCAGGACCACAGCCATGCTTCTCGCAGGGCCCCTAAGAATTTATTTGCCCACTAGTATACCTCACAGTTCTGCATCCACATTAAAGCTTGAGAATTTCTCCCTTTTGGCAGGGACCAGGGGACCCTGGAGTGGCTGAGCTGGTGCTGAGCTGGTGCTGCATGCAGGTACCACAGTACTCACAGACCTCACAGATGCTTCTCCTGCATCTACCCCGAGGTCAGTCACACCCACTGTGCATTATATCTGATTTGATAGAAAAGACTAAGATGAATTTGGTGCCTTGAAAACTGTTAAGTACAAGCCATTCACTGAAGAGCTTAGACCTCTCAGATCAATCCTTCCCTTTATGTGCACAGGAATCAATAAACAGGGGTTGTGTTGTTCCAGGTTGAAAGAGTTAACAGCTTTTCAGCTGTTTCTAGCATCTCCATTTATAGATAGTGACTTATGCTTGCCTGAGTTGTCAGACAGTGTGTCATTCCCATATTAGTCATAATTTAGCTATATATTTCTGCATAATTTTAATGTATGTCAAATATGATTCATCTGGGATGCTATTTCTACTATCACGCAGCACTTACCCAACTGATATTTCAGAATAATGTGGATCTTGAGAGACTATTAGAATATGAAGCATATTAAAGCACCAGAAGAAAAATAAAAAATAAAAGGAGGAAAAAAGTCACACCAGGACTTGTGAAGGTGAAGGCTGTGGTTAAAACAGGACAAAGCCAGTATAAATGAGCAGGTCATATGTGTGCCTAGCTCAAGAATTTTAGGTAGCAAAGTCAGTCATCACACTATTAACCTATGGATACCTTCACAGAGACAATCACTGCAACTCAGGACAGGCATCTAAAATAAATAAGAAAAATTTTACTCTTCTAGCAGCCTTTCTTTTCTTCTATATAGGCTAGACCACCAGTTAGATTTAGAGAAGTCAAGACTTCAGCAGATAAGCCTCACTTATGCTAACTCGAAATGGAAAAAAGAAAGATATAGTTTAAATCTTGTTTCTAGCTTAGGATTTCTTGAATTATTAGAAGCTGTAAATAAATATCATACATGCTACTCAAATATCTTTGCTTCTCTCACTGGCATCTCAGTTATGTGGAGCAGTCAACAATGGCACTGCTACTAAACAAACCAGGCCTGAGTCCTCCAGGGGATCCACGAGGTGGAAACCTCATCAAGTTCAACAAAGCCAAGGGCAAGGTCTTGTGTGGGCAATGCCCAGTATCAATACAGACTGAAGGGTGATGGATTGAGGGCAGCCCAGTACAGAAGGACTTGGAGGATCAAAAACTGGACATGGGCAAGTGAAAGATGGGAGAGTTAGATTACACTTAAGGAAGACAATTTTTTCCAAAGATACAATGCTGGCGAGACACTGGAGCATGCTGCCCAGAGGAGCTGTGGGTGCCTCATCCCTGGAAGTGTTCAAGATCAGGTTGGAGAGAGCTTTGATCAACCAGATCTAGTGAAAGTTGTCCCTGCCCAACTAGATGACCTTTAGAGATCCCTTCCAGCCCGAACCATTCTACACAGAGATACAGAGCCTCACGACTCCTACCTCAGCAACGTCCAATTTGCCTGGGGATTCAAACTCCCTGCTTCA
>NW_008681218.1:0-8099 GCF_000695815.1 Acanthisitta chloris | reverse complement strand
CTACAGCAGCTGTCACAGTGCTGTGCTTTGTACTGGTGGACAGGAAGGTGCTGGTAATGCACCAGTGTCTGGCACAGCATCAGCACTGTCTGTGATGTTCCCCACTCACCAGAGGCTGAGGGAGGGCAAGACCTTGGGAGGCGACACAGCAGGACAGCTGATCAAAGCAATCTCCCATACTATGAGATGTCTGCTCAGATAAAAAAGCTAAGAGCAAGGAGAAGAAAAAGGAGAAGAAAGGGGTGGGCATTCTCTATTAGGACATTTTTCTTCCACAGCAGTCACTACGTGTTCTGAAGCTCTGCTCCCTGGGAAGTGGCCAGGCATTGCCTGGTGATAGGAAGTAGAGATTAAATATTTTGTTGTGCTTTGTTTACATTCATAACCTTTGCTTTTAGTTTATTAAACTACCATTTTCTTGACCCACAAGGGTTACTTTCATCTTTTCTCCCCACCTGTCCTACTGAGGAGGGAAGTGACAGAGTGGCTTGGTTGGCACTTGTCATCCAGCCAAGGTCAATGCACCATAACAAGCCATTAGCTGTTTAAACCATTACTGATCATCTCCAGACATCACTTTACAATTACCTCCTTCCCTTGCCTCTGTGTGGTGTGTGCAGAGCTGCCAAAAGACAGGCACTAGCCAGCAGCTTAATAGACAAGTTTTTTGAAAGTCGCTGCTCCTGAAATTTTCAAATATTATTAAGGTTTCCTCTGCTTGTGCTGCTCCAAGAATGAGCTTTCTGTGGGAATGGCCAGAGCATGTCTCAGTCAGGAGTATTCCACCCACAGACAGAAAGGCCATATTCATGTAAATAAATGACAGAGAAGCAAAATAAATGTCTGTCTACATAGATCAGTAGAAAGGAACAACTCTGTTCAAAAGTTTTCTCTTGGGTTTGGTGGAGGAACTTTTAACATCCCTGTGAATGAATAGAGCAATAGATTTACAGGAGACTCTCTCTATCCAAGTGAAAGTTGAATTGCTGATGTCACACCTGGTGCTCCAGCAGAAGACCCTGATAAAGTTCCATACCTGATATTCAGCAGGCAAACGTATAAGCACTGTGAATTCAAGTTCCCATTTTGACTCAGAAAACAGAGATTTTGAGCCCTCAAGCTGAGGCTGCACCAATGAAGCATGATGTGGTGTGTGAGGGCAAGAATGCAGTCCCAAACACCCCAAAGGGCTGGCAACACTCTTCTCTTTCAGTAGGAAGCTTTGGTGGGCAAATATATGTGAATCAGGCAGATCAGTGCTGCCTGTTTGTTCTCTAGAATAAAGGCCAAAGGCTCTCTTTAAAAATGTACTGTCTGTGACAGCTCTCCTGAAAAATTGTACCATGACTAGAACCATTAATCACAGTGTGACTGTAACACCTTAAAATAAAATCAATCCAAAATAATGGAAGCCTTTCTAAGGATCTGACTCAGGTTCTCGCATTGATTCTGCTCATGTCCAGCTGAGATAAGATGAGGGAATGATGACTTGTTCAATTCATATATTTATTCTCTATGTCAGCTCAAAACAAAAAGGTATGCATGCTGCCAATTATCTGGGTTTGAAAATTTTGCTTTTCAATGGAAGTACTTAAAAATTGCACTATCAACAATCAGTAAAATAATGGCTTTACTTAATATAGGTATAGATACAGAGCTATAGTTCACAATCCATGGAGCTGGAAAACACTTAGATCATCCATTCTCTGTGTCTCCCCAAGGCAGGTTCAGCTATCCTTATGCCAGTCCTGTCAGATGTTAAAAGACTTATGACTTTTTGTCTTTTTCTCAGAAAATATGGCCAAGACTTTATTCCCTTTGTCTTTATAACTAATTTTTGAAAGTGATTTCATGTCTGAAGTTGTTTCTTTCCTTAACTAGAGAACTCCAAGCCTTTCTTTAGCTTTTCCTCATTCACAGTATTTTCTAAATCATGTTTGTCATGCACTTCTCTCCAGTTCTGCATATTTTATTGAAAATAAGTAATAAACACTGCACACAGGTCCACTCAGAGCCTACCAGGATCAAACAGGAAGAATCATTTCATGTCTCTCACACATAATAATCCTGTTTGTCCATCCAAAGACACCTTTTTAGCACAGTGGCAAAACGTTTCTGCTCTGTGTTTGCCTTGTGTGTCACAGCAGCCCCTTGCACCCCTCACTGCTCTGCTGTCCAGACAGTTGTTCTCTGCCCTGGATTTGGGCAAGCTACAGCTCCTGCTTCAGGTCACACTTGGCTGTTGCTCCCCAGGAAACTGGCCCTGTTTGAGTAGCATCATTTCCCTTTGATAAATTCTTCCTTCCTGACAGTGAATATTTACTCTCTGAGTTTTCCAAGAGCAGTCCATCCTCCTAAGAGCTGTGTGTATTTTCCTAGTTTGTCCTCAAAAAGATTTAAATGAAAAGGATATAAGGGCCTTTGTAACAGAGAACTTACTATTGAGTTGCATTAAATTGATTTCATATTTGACTAAGTGTATTTGCTAAAATTTTTTTTCTCTTTTTCTAGGTGTTTACATAAGATTTACCTCATTATATCTTGATTTCTTTATAGACATGGAAAGTATCTAAGCTCATAATTCCCTGTCTTGAGACAGTGGCGAGGTGGAGCTTTAGAGCTTTCCCTTTGAAAAAGACAAGCATTTTTGTTGTCTATTTTTCAGTCTTCTGGAAGCTAAACTCAGCTCCAGCTCCTTCAGATTTTCCAAAGTATCTACCTGCAGTTTTGAAAGTCTCCCAGCCACTCACATGATACTGGGCTCTGTTTTAAGCTAATCACCTGACTAAAATTAACCTTTTCAGTGAAGACTGCAGCAAAAAGACAATGAAAACTCAGAACTTACTGCCACCTGCTAATATTTTTCCATTTCTATGGAGCAGTAGTCAGAAGCTTTACTTGCTTTTTTCCTTCTCAGCTAGCCCACTTTCTCAAAATATTTATTGTAATTCTTTGCTTATGTTTTGCATTTTCCCCCTTTATTTTCTGCTCATCTAGTCATATTTTGATTAAGTTTCATTTTTTGACAGGTGAGAGGGCAAGAGGAGACAAAAGGGATAGTTTATTCCTGAGCTTGTGGGCATTGAAGAACTGGCAATTTAGTCAGTCTTCTTTCAAACAACTATTTCCAGGCTGTGAACTGAACTGTGAATGTGGTGATATCCTCGTTAGGATTTTGGTTCATGTATACCAAGGAGTTGATGTGGCTGCTGCTGCATAACATTAACTGGATAACTTTGTTGTTTTTCCTTTTATCACTAGACAAAATCACAGCTCTCCAACACTGTACATGCAACAAAAACCTGCACTAGGATGATCTGTGGAATAAAACATAGGTACAACTGACAGCAGATAAAAGGGAGCAATGCCATTACAAACCACATATGTGAGTTCTGAAACAGGCAAAGACACTACCACAGGGCTCAGCTTGGAAATAGCAACTGATTGCTGAGGCAATTCAATCGGTGATTTAAGGCACCCAGAATTCCACCACCATTTGTGCCTTCACAAATCACCCAGAAAAGCATATTTGATGTGATATAAAAACAAAACTCCAAACAAAACAAACACAAAAAAACCCCAACAACCATCAATTTAACTATCTAAAGTAACCATTTGAAGTCCACAGTCCACAAGGTTACACTGGAAGCAACAGGCTGAATGTTATGGACATCACACAAGTTGACATGGTGAGCAAGTGCAGTTAACATGCTCTGAGATATCTGAGAACTGCTGTTCCAGAACAGTTCAGCTTTGTGCCTTATTTGCCTGTCTGGATGCCTGATATCCAAGTCACATATGTCTGGGGAAAAAAATCTCACTTCTAAATCTCAGTGGGAGGAATCCCACAGTGGTTTGAATTCCAGACACAAACCAAAAGCTGGATGAATATTTGTCCATGGAAACTGAAACTGTAAACAATACTGAAACTGTAAACATTATTAAAGCCGTTAAAGACGTGAAAGCAAAAATTTTGTTTGAAGAGGATCTGCTCTTTGACTATTGTGAAATTCATCCAGAAATCCTTTCTTTGCAGCCAAAACAAGAGCCAAGTGCCCCTGAGATTCACAGGACTTCTGTGCATTCCCATGAGGGGAGCAAAAAGCATTTTTGGAGTGTCACTGGTGAGAGAATAGAAAGTTGTTCGTCTCTGCAGTGATTTCAGTTTTGTCTTTAGGACTGCACAGCTGGCAGATTTTTAAACCTAATCTATACTTGAGAATGGTTTGGTTTCATCAGTATATGGACAACATGTCTTTAAGATTGATGAGGTCCAAAGCCATATGCAAGGCAAGAATGAAGGTAATGAATGAAGAGGTCTAGGAGGGTAAAAGAAGGATAACAAGTGATGTGAGGAAGTGAAGTCCTGCAGGTACACACTCCTTAGCTGCCAGCTGCTTTCCAAAGGCTTTAATGAGAATGACTGAGAGACACTTGGCCTGGGAGAGACTCCTGTGGAGTTAGTTGTACTCAGTACATCAGTCCCATTCATCTGAGCTCTCTAGGGGTGCATTTTACTTTAACAGGGCAATGCATTTATATGCTTTTTCATATTTATGGAAGTATGGAGATATATATACATGTGGATAGTGTAGATAGAAACTTACTTCTCTGCCTGTGTTTGCTCCAAGCTGGCACAAATTAGCTCTGATAAAAAAGTCATGGTGTTATGCAGGATCCATGTCAGCAAGACTGGCTCAGGCTAAAAAGTGTACACAGCGTCTAAGTTGGATTTGGCTCCTTCCTAGACAGCCCAGAGAGTATCAGCTCAGGCCAGTGTATAGAGACTCAGTGGTGTAGTGCAGGAGCTCCTCAGTCCCAAGCCCTCTGCCTTAACTGCATATGTAACCTGGCCCAGGTAACAAACCTCATGCATTTGTACACAGTAACACCCTCAGGTCCCTGGAATCTCAACCTGCAAGGACAGGCTCCTAATATTTTTCACAATGCATAGACAGAAAAGGTGCAGCCTTCACATAAAGAACAGGAGAAATATTGTTCCTATTCATGGTAATCTAGTTAACTTCTGTTGATGTTATCATCCCATATCATCCTATTTTAACTGAAGAAGCAAAAGGATGGAAAGAGACCTTCCATTTTGGTGCCCATTTTTTGCACCTTTGTTTTCACATTCATCATTGTCACACAATAGTTGCCACGTTAAACAATTGTTCCTTCTATTTGTTCATTTGAGCATAAACACACAGTTCTGTGGCCTTATACAGCTATTTAATTATTTTGAACAAACACAATAGGAGTGAAAGTAGCTGTGAAAAAGTCAATCAAAGCATACAATTTTCACCCTCTCCATTGCTTAATGAATAGTGCACTGGGGCAGGAGATAGTGGTTATACAAAATAAGCTTCAGGCTTATTTTGATCTCCGAAATTTCCTTCCCATTACCCTTCTCTTTACTGTACTAGTATGTACACACAATTCATTTTAAGTTCTTGAGTTGCATCACAATGGACACAGGAAAATAAAGTATGAAAGGGTTGAGATTTCTTACAGAGGGGATCAGTCATCTGTGAGGAGTTAAGAAACATCTTCCAGCATCACAGTCTTGCCAGCCTTGTCCCCCTTCCATCTGTACCTGCACTGCCTACAGAATATTCACTCTTCTGCTTTATCGTGCTGACACAGAGCTGCTCAGAAAGATGCTGAGCTGAGATGGGGAAAAGCACCTGCCAAGTGAATACTCACAGGCTCTGCAAAGGTGCACATAAACACTACTTACACCAGTGAATAATCCACACTATTCAGCTCATGGTGGCTGGCAGGTCAATCTGTAAATTGTGCTTCTCCTGTGATGTATTACAGGTCAGAATAGGTGAGCTGGGAATCCTCTGTGGCTATAAATTTGGACAAATCTCAGTATCACAGAGTATTCTCTGCTGCCCTTCTGTACTGCCATGAACGTGAAGTCATCGTGCCATTTTTGTTTCACACAGGGAAATTTTTTAACTGCCAGACATAAAGTCATAAAACACACAAAATCTTGTGAGGGGAAACACCCAAACAGGCTATTGTCTTCCAGAAATGTATTCTGTAGGTTCTCGTTACTTCTTAAGTACGTTATTGGTCTTTCTCAAGAAAAAATATCTGAAACGGGATTAAAATCCGTTCAGCTCAAAGTTGACTAAATTGTGTCACCAGTCCAGAGGTTTAGGAATATGGAATTTTCTACCTAAAGTTACTATTAATGGAGGAATACATCAGACCTGAGTCAAAAATCAAGCCCTCCCTATTTCTGTTTCTGGAATGTAACCTAGGCATTCTAGGATTTATGAAGCAACAAAAGTCTGGATTTTAGGTTTTGGGTGTTTGGAGGATTTTTGCTTGGTTGCTCTGGGTTTTTTTGGAGTTTTTTTTGCTGACACACATTTAGGGAATAATTCTTCAGTACAAGACAACAAATAAAAAGATATTATCTTCTAAAGTGGTTTCATTTTACATTTTTAGTATCTTATTCCACAATGACTAAAATTATACTTGAAATGTAGTTGCAGGAGTTGGTTTTCTACAGTTTTCTTTGCTTCAGTGTGATCAGAGAAATCATCACATGGAGAAATTGTCACGATTCACGTTTCTAGGCTATAGGATTTGAATTTTACTTGTGTTGAGTTAACCTGTAAAGGAAATGACTCATTTATAGCAATGTCGTTCATGCAGTTGGTTCTGTCAATGCGCTGATAGTTTTGCTGATAAATACATTTAGGGTGTTGTTTGCCAGATAACCATAACTGTAGCCCTGGGAGAGTGAAGCTCTGTCAAATTCTGAAAAGGGGATTTTCAAATGGACTGTGTGGAGATTTTTGTCCTCTTTAAGAAAATTTTTTACCCTATAAACATTCTTACACTAGGGAAGAAATAAAAAGTCTTCAGCAGTAAATACTAAAATGCATTTTAAAAGCAGCTGAGAGAGGAATCTAGTGATCACAAAGTGGCTGAATTCTAAGTCATCTTACGTTTCCCTTTTGGTGACATAATAGTCATCAAAATTGGATTTAATTTTACTACATGATATAATTGTAGATAATCACTTTAATAACATATGTAAGGGAAGACAAAAAGCAGCAAGCAAAGTAAATTAGTTCTGCAGAGGTCCAGGAGATCAAACAGCAACTTTTTATTGCTTGTTCAGGAATATGTGGTTTCCTTCTTCAAGAGATCATGAACACAAAACTTAATGAGAGGGTAGGAGGGCTTGACAGACTCCAGGGGAAGCTGATGGAGTCCAAAGCAGTTTGCCAAGGAGAGCACCAAAATAAAAGCTTCTTTAAATGTGAAGGAATGTAGAAAGCAGAGGGCAATGCAATCTTCTCCTGCATTCCAAATACACCTTCTATCAGCAGTGAATTTGCATTTCAGAACTGATGAACAAGCTGCACCCAACTCTGCAATTGCTATTTTCCTGGTGCTGGCCCAGGGAAACATGAGGATTGACTCCAGCACAAACAGCAAGGGGCAATTCTCAGGGGCAGTTCCTCATAAACATGAAGAGGAAAGCAGCCCTAATATGCTTTCCTTGAGCCAGGACTGTATGGAGGAACTGGCTGAGTAACAAAAGGCAAGGTGTAAAATGTACACACAATAGATAGCTGCTTATAAAGCATCAATGTCCTGCTGCTGCAGCCAGATTATATTTTAGAACTGGTCTAATCTAACTTTGAATGGAGAAAGAACTTAACTACATCACTTCTCTAAACACAAATTCTGCAGACTTTTAATTCTGTAATGATCTTTGAGGTGATCTTTATGTAACATCAATCATCAATTGGCTTTTAAACTGGAGTGCACCGCTGAAAAAAAAAGGGGTGCTGGTTCTAAATAGAAACAGAGTTGACTGCAGAGTCCTAGTTGTCTTTCCTCAGCACCTAAAAATAATTGTCCTGGAAGATGCAGTTCCTGAACCCTATTGTGTCATCCTCTTATCTAGTCATCATTCATCACACAAGAAGAGATCAGAAGGACACTGAGGGGAAAGAAGACACCTATGTGCTTTGAGACTCACTTGGTAGGAACTGATTTAGGTGCACGTTCTGTCAGAGCAGTGTATCTTTACACTGGCTTTGTGATAAATGACTGAGTCCCAAACA
>NW_008681217.1:0-3355 GCF_000695815.1 Acanthisitta chloris | reverse complement strand
ATTTTTACAAAGGTAAGCATGCTGTTCGTGGAACCTGTGCCCAATATAACAAAAGAGAATACTAGTGCTCCTTTCTTCCTTATGTTGCCAGCTACCATGTACTGTGTGATCAAGTGTATGTGCTCTTTGTTTCTGTCCAGTCTGCTGTTAGCCCTAGTGAATAAATTGCTTTGCACTTCATGCAGTCAAACAGCTGCAATTAGACTTCAGAGGTATGTTGGTTGTATACTTATAAAGAAAATTACCTACCTCTGCTTCTCAGTGATCTTTCAATGACTAACCCAAAGCCTTTTTTCAAAATTTTTTTTAAATTTTTTTTTTAACTTAGAATGTGGGATCGTAGATTAAGTCACAATCATGAAGTGGCTGAAAAGCACAGTGCATTGCTTTCTGTCCTGCTCTTTCTTAAAGCCAGCATGCATATGCATATCAAAAATTGATTGCTATCTCTGGAGCCTGGAAATCTCCACCTACAAAATGTGGATAGCAGTTTGTAGCCTTCCTGCATTATGTGCTTCACAACTTCCAGAAGACAACCTGATCCACAAGTGGAGAGATGAATCCTTAGCTCCATTGACTTCTTGTCTCTGAGCTGATCTGAGACCTCATTGTTGTTACTTATTATTGCTCTGATATTGCTTATTCAGTTGCCTTGTAAACACATTTAATTCCTGTCCTTTGCAGTGTATTGCAGTCTCAGTCCTGAGACTGAAAGGCAACACAATCTTTTGAAACATTCAATTCTTGTGAAATCTGTTGGCTTTGCTTTGCAAATGTAACGTAGCAAAGCAAGAGATAAACGTGGCTGAACCTGTAATAACCAGGGTTGGTTCTGGGTGAAATGTGCTGCCTTTTATTAGGAAAAACTCCAAATATAGACCTTTGTAATGTTAATTCTTTAAATATCTCTGTTACTCCAGGGGTACCTCTGTTTGCCATACATGGCACTGCAGCAGCATCATCTCCTGTCAGATGTAACTGTCCGCGGCTTTGTTGCAGGAGCTACCAATATCCTATTCCGTCAGCAGAAACATCTGAGTGATGCAATTGTGGAAGTATGGAGCTTTGTGCTTGAACTTCTTGAACTTGGGGGGGGAGGGGGAAGCTGAGGTTGCATTTTAAACATAGCTTTATAGTTTTACATTTGACTTTCCGCCATATGAAATAATTTCTCAGATGCTGAAGTTTTTTAATTTTATGATTTCTTACCATAGGTGTTAGATAACCTGTGCCAAACTAAATATACATGCTGTTATATATATCCAATATTTGAATTTGCAGGGCAGTCGTTTTCTTCTTGATATTTTGGGGCAATGAGGGTTTAGATCCAAGCAGTAATACGTAGTAGTATAAGCATGCATAAGCAGCTTTATTCAGATAAATATTCACCCTTGGAATTATTTCATACAGATAGAAGATGCTAACGTACAAATCCACGACCCAGAACTCCGTAAGATCCTGAACCCAACAACTGCAGACCTAAGGTTTTCAGACTACTTGGTGAAGCATGTCACTGAGAACAGAGACGATGTTTTCCTGGATGGCACTGGATGGGAAGGAGAAGCAGCTTTATTCAGATAAATATTCACCCTTGGAATTATTTCATACAGATAGAAGATGCTAACGTACAAATCCACGACCCAGAACTCCGTAAGATCCTGAACCCAACAACTGCAGACCTAAGGTTTTCAGACTACTTGGTGAAGCATGTCACTGAGAACAGAGACGATGTTTTCCTGGATGGCACTGGATGGGAAGGAGGGGATGAGTGGATCAGGGCTCAGTTCATATCTTCATGTCATGCACTGCTTGCTGCTGTGCTGCAACCAGGTAGAACAGATACCTTGTCCAGGGACAGACATGAGGATGGATGTGATAAGCATTTGCTCTGTTGCCTTACATGGGTGGCCTGTCATTGGATTTGCCTCTGCCTCAAGTTTCATTTTAGGCTGCTTTTTCGGTTGTCCTTGGCTATCCTTGTGACTCCTCGACAAGCCTATTACTAATTCCTAGTTCACAGCCTTAGAGACACTTTCTTCTTAGGCTGTGAACTTCTTTCTCATCATGATTATTCTCTGTTCACACCAATCAACTCTTTAGTGTTTTAAATGGAGTGTCATTATGTTTATTCAATAGTAGTTCCTCCTCCAGTTGTGGAGTGGATTTAGGGATTACCAAATTTGAGTAAGGAATAGCATAGGTACAGCAAAGTCCAGTGTATCTGACCAAGACCAGTTCAAACGGTGTTTTTGTTCTTGGTTGCTATGTGGCCATTCCCTCTCTTTCCTGTCCTTGCCCAGAGAATAAGTCAAGCTGTTTGGATGGCTCTTTTTTTCAGTTGAGCTCTTTACTTAGAACTTTTATAAATGAATTAAAAAGAAGAAAATTATGTTTGAAGGTTTTTTTTCCCCTCGTCCTATCATCGTGTATTTTGGACCCTTTGAAATAAAAAGAAAAATTTTTAGAGTATCCAGTTCTTACTAGTGGAGTATTAGTTGTCGTTGACTTGGTAAGAGCCTTGAAAATTAGAGTAGTCTTTATAAGAAAAAAAAAGACTTTGCCTTGTAATTACACCTCTAATTAATTTCTGCAAATTCTCATCTTTATTTTATTTTATCAGACAATGAAAAGACTCTGTCAGATTTTGGAACAGCATTTGTAGCAGCCTGGAAAAATACCCACAACTACAGAGTATGGAATAGCAACAAGCATCCAGCTCTTGCAGAGGTAAATTCTAGGTAAGGAAACTTTGTGATATTTACTTCAATTCTGAGCAATAGTTTTATGAAGAAAAAGATCTCTAGAGTTGGGAGGAGTGAAACTTGTTCAAGTTGTTCACAGCCTTCTGTGAAATGGTAGAGCAGTATACTACAAAATATTTCTTAATGTTTTTCGTAAGTTTTATGTAAGGCACAGAGAGGAGTAATCTGATATAGAGGAATAATTATGTGATAGAGATTCACTGTGTAAAAAATCATTATTTAATGTTTTCTTGGGTTTTTCCTCCTCTTCTAGCCACCCATTCCAGGGACAGTACTCTGTATCAGATGTTAAGTTAAGATTGTCACAGTGAGTACCTAGTACTTTGATTTGTAATTTTTAGAAGTGTGTTCAAATATTAATAACTATGTAACTGTGGCTATGATAAACTACACAAGGTAATGATTAAAACTGGCCATCCCCATCAAACTAGACACAACATTCTCCTGCAGTACATTACCACATCTGAAATGAAACATCTGCCTGAAATAAATAATAATGAAAAAAGCTATTGCAATATTTTTATTGGGCTTTGCATAATAGAGCCTTGATTTTTTGCATTGCAAAACTCTCCAAGTTCACTGTATACACACAC
>NW_008681216.1:4262-4502 GCF_000695815.1 Acanthisitta chloris | reverse complement strand
CAGTTAACTGCCCCCCAGCACCCTCATACCTACTGGTACCGCTGTAGCTGCCCCCAGTACCCTCTTAGGCACCCTTTGTACCCCAGCAACTGCACCCAGAATCCTCCTACCCACTGGTACCCCAGTAACTGCCCAGGCATCTCCTAATCCTCCATGGACCCCAGTTACTGCCCCCAGCACCCTCGTGCCCACTGGTGCCCTAGCAGCTCCCTGCCACATCGTTCTAATTCCCTCCATGTA
>NW_008681216.1:2499-4185 GCF_000695815.1 Acanthisitta chloris | reverse complement strand
TTTCTAATCCCCTCCATGTATCCCAGGAACTGCACCCAGTACCATCATACCCACTGATACCCTAGTGATTGCCCCAGCACCCTCCTAACCCCCCATGCACCCTAGCAACAGTGCTAGCACTACATCCCATAGCAGTGTCCCCAGTATCCTTCTAATCCCCCTATGCATCTCCAGTACCCTTGTAGCCCCTGTTACCCAGTACCCCAGCTCTGCAATAACTGCCCCTCTACCCGCATATCCCCCGTGTACCCTGAGAACTGCCCCCAGTACCCTCCTAATCTTCCCCATGCACCTTGGTGCCCCAGTAACTGCCCCCTGTGTCCCATCACTCCCCAGTCCTTGCCCCCTCACACCAGCATAGTCATGCCCCAGCCACCTTGGTGGGTCCTGCAGGTGCAGCCTCACATGGAGGAGCTGACAGAGCTGTACCGGGAGCTGAGCCAGCACCCAGGGCTCAGTGCCGCCTGCCTCGGCCCTGACCTCACCACCCAGTACGGGGGCAAGTACTGCAGCCTCTACACTGGTACGGGGATGGGGTGTCACCTTTTGTGGCCTAGGGAGGTCCGGGGGGCCCTGCCTGCCCCGTAAGGGATGCAGCAGGTGTTCTCACCCCACTCGTTGCAGAGTGGTCACAGCGGGACCTGGCAAGGGGCGAGAGCACCAAATTCTGCCGCCAGTACCTCATCTTCCATGATGGATCCTCCATCGTGTACTCAGGGCCTGCTGGCACCTGCTCTGAGATCAAGGGCGAGTGAGTCCCGTTCCACTCCCGCCCACAGGGTCCCTCAGGGTGCCAGTGCTCGGGGGCTGATGGCCACCCAACCACCCACAGGCTGCTGAGCCGTGAGTCCCCCAGCGGGATGCTGAAGGCTGTTCTGCGTGAGGTGCCCAGCAAGGAGAAAGAGAAGAAGCAGTTCCTGGAGGTGAGGAGGGATCTACAGGGAGCTGGATAGTCACTGAGGCTCAGGGTGGAATCCACAGTGCATGTCGGGGCTGCCCTGGTGCCTCTGCCTTCAGGTCTGGGATCAGAACCACAAGGTGAAGAGCATCGACCTGACAGCCCTGGACAAGCATGGCAGCATCTATGATGATGGTGAGGGGTTGGGGGATGCCAGGTGCTGTGGGATCCTGGGAGGACAAAGTGGCCAGTGCTGATTCACCCCTGCAGACCAGTTTGGGTGCCTCGCCTGGTCACACTCAGAGACCCACCTGCTCTATGTGGCGGAAAAAAAGCGTCCCAAGGCTGAGTCCTTCTTCCAGAGCAGAGCCCCCGAGCTGGGCACCTCTGACGAGGACGTGGGGCACCCCAAGAAGAAGGATCTGCCCCTCAAGGTGGGGTTTCCCTGCCCTGGAGTAGGTGGGGGCTGGTAGGGTGGCCGTGGGACTGACAATGCTGTTCCACAGGGTGAGCAGTTTGTGTACCATGAGGACTGGGGGGAGACGCTGAGCACCCGCAGCACGCCTGTCCTTTGCATCTTGGACATCGAGGGCAGCAGCATCTCAGTGCTGGAGGGCATCCCAGAGCACCTCTCTCCTGGCCAGGTCAGGATGGAACCTGCTGCAGGGAACCTGAGAAGGGAGGTTTTGGGAGCCCGCAGCAGGCTGAGCCATTCATCTCCCCTCTCTGCACAGGCTTTCTGGTCCCCCAAGGATACTGGTGTGGTGTTTGTGGGCTGGTGGCATGAG
>NW_008681216.1:0-2424 GCF_000695815.1 Acanthisitta chloris | reverse complement strand
CGCCGGTGAGTCCCCATGGGGCACCCTACCCCACCCCATGGCCAGGCCCCCCAGCACCCCCGTGACACCCCTCTGTCCCGGCAGGTCAGCACTCTTCTATGTGGACCTCATGGGCGGGAGATGCGGTGAGCAGCACGTGCCCCACCCCTGCCAGTGCCCTGGCTGCCCACAGCCCCTGACCATCCCCTTGTGTCCATGCAGAGCTGCTCTCTGAGGACACCAGGGCCGTGTGGTCCCCACGGCTCAGCCCCGACGGTTGCCGCATTGTCTACCTGGAGAATGACATCCTGGGCCCCCACCAGCAGTGCAGCCGCCTCCGCATGGTGAGCAGCACGGGGGGGACACCAGGGAGGTGGGAGGGTGTCTATGCCAGGGTGAGGGCTGGCAGGAGGGTGGTGGTGCCCCCTTCCTGGGGGCAGGAGGGCCAAGATCCTGCAAAACTCACCCCATGCCCTGTCTTCTGCAGTACGATTGGTACACCAAATACACCAGCACGGTGCTGGAGACCGTGCTGCGGCAGTCATGGGGTGAGTAACGCCCTGGGGGTGTTGGCAGGGGCAAACAGGGAGGTGCTGAGCACCTACACTCTGATCACAGGCACCTTCCCTGGCATCTACTGCAGTGCACTGCCAGGGCTATGCTGGGCAGCTGACAGCCGCAGGATCCTGCTGGACACGGCCCAGCGCAGCCAGCAGGTGAGGGGATGGTGGGGAGCATGCGGGGGGATGTCTGGGTCAGGGCTTCACTGGACTCTGCCCTTGTGCCCCTAGGACGTGTTTGTGGTGGACACAGCGACAGGTGACACAACATCACTGACAGCCAGTGAGTGACAGGTTGATGAGACCATGCCAGTGCCAGGGGTGGGGAGGGGATCACAGCTGCAGGTCTGATGCTCCTTTTCTCCAGATGCCCCCCAGGGAAGCTGGTCTGTCCTTACCATTGACCGGGACATCTTGGTGGCCAGGTTCTCCACCCCTAGCTGCCCCCCGACATTGGTAAGGTCATGTCCCACTCCCAGCACCCAGCAACCCCTTGGCACTGGTACTAACCCTTCTCTCCAGTGCTCACCAGCCCCTTGGTGCTAGCACTGACCCCTTTCCCTGCACAGAAAGTGGCAATCCTGCCGAACGCTGGCCATGAGGCACAGGCACAGTGGGTCTGTCTGCAGGACACACTCCCCGTGCCCGGCATCAGCTGGGGCATCCGCACCTTGCAGCCCCCACCAGAACAGGAGAACCCCCAGTATGGTGAGTGCCCAGAGAGGGCCAGGCCAGGCTCTGGCATCCCCACCAAGCCCTGATGCCCCCCACCCCACCTCTGCAGGGGGCCTGGATTTTGATGCCATCCTGCTGCGCCCAAGCGAGGGTCCTGCTGTCCAGAAGCCCCCCCTGATAGTGATGCCCCATGGTAAGAGCTTGCCTCGACCCTGTCACGCCTTGTGCTCCAGTCGGGCAGCATCAGCCCCACTTTGCTTTCTGTGTTTACAGGGGGTCCCCACTCTGTCTTCACGGCTGGGTGGATGCTGTACCCAGCGGCACTGTGCCGCCTCGGCTTTGCTGTGCTGCTGGGTGAGTGATGCCAGGGCATTTCTGGGTGGCACAGCACCCACAGAGAGGCTGGGGTGGGGGTACATAGAAGGAAGGGCTCTGACAGTGCCCCCCATCCAGTGAATTACCGTGGTTCGCTGGGCTTCGGCCAGGACAGTGTGGCCTCCCTGCCAGGCAATGTAGGCACACAGGACGTGCACGACATGCAGGTACATCCTGGCACGTGGTTATGGGGTGCTCTGTGCTTCTGTGGGTGCCCCAAGTGGGGAAAGCAGGGCTGCCTGCCTTAGTGGATGTCCTCCATGGTGGCAGTTCTGTGTGGAGCGGGTGCTGCAGGAGGAGACCCTGGATGCCAGCCGGGTGGCACTGGTGGGCGGCTCACACGGGGGCTTCCTGGCATGCCACCTAATCGGACAGTTCCCTGACACCTACCGTGCCTGCGTGGTCCGCAACCCTGTGGTGAACATTGCCTCCATGGTGTCCACCACCGACATCCCTGACTGGTGAGTACCACTGCCCCCAGCCTCCGGCCCCCTGCCATTGTGGCCCCACACGTGTCCCCGTCTCTCTTGCCCGCAGGTGCCTGACGGAGACTGGGCTGCCCTACTCACCTGTTGCCCTACCAGACCCAGCCCAGTGGACGGAGATGCTGCACAAGTCACCCATGCGCTATGTCAACCAGGTATATCTCTATTCCTACCCCCTTCCCTGTCGCCGTCCCCGCCAGCAGTGCCAGCGCTGAGGCCGTGCTGCTTCCACAGGTCCGTGCACCCGTGCTGCTGATGCTGGGGGAAGACGACCGGCGTGTGCCCCCCAAGCAGGGGCTGGAGTATTACCGTGCCCTCAAGGCCTTGGGGGTACCCACACGGTCAGTGGC
>NW_008681215.1:0-15809 GCF_000695815.1 Acanthisitta chloris | reverse complement strand
TTTTTTTTATTAGTATGGATATTAAAAATCATCTTATACTTTCAAACATTTATTTTTTAAGACTACTAAAATGCAGTCCAGACTTTTCTATATCTGTTCTTAATGAGATCTCAGCAAAATCTGAAGGATTTTATAGCTATTCTATTTCCTGTATAATTTCTACAGATGCACTTAACTCTATTTGACAGTTCTGGAAGGATTTATTTCTGTTAGGGACAGTTTCTATCTGTACATAATAATGAACTCTGTCCATCAAATTACCTTTTATATGTACATTGCAGTTTAAAGCTGAACTGAAGCCAATAGGTAGCAATGGTTGCCATCCACATTCTTTGGTTAGAGCCAGATGCAGGATTGCTGCTAGTGTTTTGTATTAAATAGTTGAAGTTTTTGACATTTCACTTCACTTCCAAAATTGGAAAGTATAGGATGAATAATGAGGGAAGTGACAGACAAAAGAAAACACCAAACAGTCAGATACATCTTAAAAACCTGACTGGACCTCATATGTTGTTTATAGCTATTGCTGTTTACTCTCTGCTACCAACAAGTTTTGTGAATCCAGTGGACTAAGTGTGTTTCCCCCCTCTCCAGGGAGGGAGCAGATTTCATCCTGGGAAAGGAGGTGGGGAGAACAGAAAGGTTTTATTTTATTTTCTGCCTTTGTTTCTCACTATTCAAATATTTTTTTTAGTTGCCAGTAAGTTAAGCCAATTTTTACCAAGTCAAGCTTGGATTGCCCATGATGCTCACTGGAAAGATTTCTCTCTTTCTCAGCCCATGAGTTTTTCATCTCATTTTCTGCCCTCTGTCCTTCTGAGAAGGGAGTGAGAGTGTGGCTGGACAGTCATCTGGCCCTGTTACTAAATGAAGCCAAAGGATATGAATCAGGTGGAAAGATGAAGAAAATGATTAATAGTTACCTATCAACTCAATGAGGTAAGATTCAATGGTGAAAAATTACTATGCAAACAAATAGATTGAGATTGTGATTTGGGGCAAATACAGAAGGAGAATAGTATTAAAATTGTGCAAGCATCATCATTCTTGCTTGTAACAAAGGTGTCCCTGCCCAGGGCAGGGCTTGGGACTAGATGATCTGTAAGGTCCATTCCAACCCTTAAATTCTATGATTCTATGAACAGATTTTTATGAGCAAATACATATATAAATTAAAGGAGTGATAAGAAATTACTACTATAATTGTGAAGTGAGAAGGAACTTGAAGCTGAGATGCAATTCATGAACAATAACTTCTTCCAACCTATCACTCAGTATTTGTCATATATGACTCATTCCCCTAATAGAAAGTTTAATTTTCCCAATGAGACATGAGAGTTCTCTTGAACTACTTTCAGAGATGATATGTCTGCCATGAGTATAGATTGATATGTCTCAGGTGGCATTACAGATGCCATTTTCTGTTGATCTGAGAAGGAAAGCTAGAAAAAAAGATCACAACTTTATGAAAAGTTCATAGATTTTTTTTGCAGAAAATGAAAGAAATTTCAAACTGACCTTTTAGGGGAAAAGAGACAACACCTCAGAGCATCTAGCCCAGTAAACAAACTGACACTTCTGCAATAATGCATACACTGTGCAGACTGAAAGATTGCTTGAGGTTTACATTGATCATCTGACAATCAAATGTCAAGAAGTTGTCCATAAGCATGCAGTTCATTCTAACCAAGAAATTTATTGAGCATATTTAAGAGTTTTAAGAATCAAACTTGCAATGGATGAACACTTACTGTGTTTGAGTATGAGTAAACTGTTGGGCTGTTGCACATACAAATATCTGATCTCCATTTAGACATCAGATGTGTGCTGCTAAAAAAAAAAAAACCAACTAAAAAGCATCAGATGTGTGCTGCTAAAAAAAAAACCCAACTAAAAAACTCAAGGAAAATAATAATCATGTCATTATTAAAGCAAATATTAGGGAAAAAGTATTTTTTTTGTGTGTTGAATGTACTTGCTTGATAATGTTAATAGGGCTTTTGCCCTACACAAAATAAAAAGCAAGCACATACTACAGTGTAAGAAATGTAGGATATAGATGAAGGAGAAAAAAGAAAATATAGATGTGATCAATATTTTAGTAGGTCTAGTTCTGTGCTGAATTTTGCTTGCACTCAGCACCTACCATTTCTATTGCTGGGAACCTACCTAAGCTTGTGCTAAAAGATTTATCTCCAAGAGTCCTTTGAATTGGAATTTTTTTTCTTAACAAATAAGGAAAATCTTTGCAAGTCTATGATACAGTAGATAGTATAGATATTATACAGACATATAAACTATCAGAATTTCATGTGCAAAATTGAAGTTAGAAACTCCAGTTCTATGGAGGTACATTCCTTCACCTGAATTGGTTCCATTTTATTGCTGAGGTTGAATGTATTCAGGGTATTTTAATTCCAGAGGATGTATAGATCACAAATAGAGAAATGTGCTTGGCTTCCCCTGTAAAGCAAACTGTTCTGGACATTATCACTCATCACAAAAAGGAAGGATAAACTCTGAACAAGAAAATATTATATAATGATCACCTTGCCTGTACATGGGCTGTAAGCTGAAACAGGAGCTTACCTCAATGAGTACATTACCTAGATAGTGTCTTGAGTAAAAACTTGGGCATTCTGCCATATTTCTTTTCTTTTGGAACAATTCATTGAGCAGGAAAGCCACATTTTAAATCAGACATTGTCATGCAGCAGAAGAGTTAGCTGAGAAAAATTAAATTTATTAAAAGCTTGTTGAGCAATACATATGGTCCAGGTGGTTCTCCTTTCAAGCTGCAGATTGAGATGTAGATAGAAATGCAGATTGAACTCTGGGTGGGAGCCTGAGACAAAACTACTAACTTTGGAGATAAGAAAAGAGCATGAAGATGGGTGGAGCCAGCCAGGTGAAGGGACACTGGGAGATACAGCAGGAGCTGGGAATTTCTGGGAATTGCTGACGTTTTGGATGACAAAGGAGATGAAGACGGGTGTGCTAGTAGAGAGGGCAATGTGGATGGACACAGAAAGGGAGCAGGACCAGAAGACTCAGGAGGAAGGGAGAGAGTGCAGGTAGACTGTGAGGGTATAAAAGTCCTTGCAGTCAGGTCCCTCCTTGGAATACCCAGTTTGGGCTGTGGCTGTGCTACAGTGCCATGAATAAACAGCTGAGACTCTGCTAAGGGAAACCTAAGGTCAAAGCTGTAAGGACACAGATCTGACTGAAGGTGTGAGGGGTGTGAAGGGAGTCAAGTAGGACATTCATCAGCTCACTGGAGCCACCTGCAACTGGGAAGCTTCCCTAAGAACCTCAAATTAGGACCTATGACGAAAGGATGGCTGTTCAGCCTGGTAAAAAGAATGGATGGAGACAGAACTGTCTACAAATGCATAAGGTGATGTAATGAAGCAAACTAGGATCAATTATCTCCCTAGTCAACACAGAAAGAAAAAAGTAGCAGTAGACTAATTTATAGAAGGGACAATCTGATCAAATAAACTTTTGATCAAGTATTTCCAGGAAAAAGTGCAGTTTCACCATTCCCATCGATTTGGGATCTAGGAAAGTTGTTTTTATTCCAGGTTTGTTTAGAAATATCTAAACTTATCCCATCATGTTTCACTCCCTGTCAGGGAGTGAGAGAACACTTCTGCCACCCAAACCAATTTGTGACTGCTGAATTGTAAACTACATTATTGCTGAAACAATTCTTGTATGCTAATATCATCTCTGCATTATGACACCTGATAGCTTTTCAGCTGAATGCTTGAAGGTACTCATTAATTTTTCCGATATAAGTACAAAGTACGACCATTTTTTTCTGGAGCAGATGCAGCTTATTTGATTTTTATGGTTTAAAAAAATAGTTAGATGTAACTGTGATTTGCCAGGTTTTTATAGCTGCCAGCAGGACATTAAAATGTATACATTTGGCTAGCTTTGCAAACAAATTTGACCTCTTTACCTTAGCACTCATGCATTTCTAAAGTGTGGTCAGGATACATTAATTATCTTACCCATCTGAGATTTATATACTTTAGATAAAGCCTTTAATTTCCTGTGAGAAAACAGTAGCAAAGTCAATAACTCTTTCTACTTCCTGTGCTTACCTGGGAAGAACCATTACTTCTTAAATAGAAAAAATAGCCCAGCATTTTGGCCTGGGATAAAATGGTAAGTCTGTGTCATAGATTTTTCTGAGACTATCACAACTTCAAATGAAACTAATGTAAATTCACAGCTCAGACAGCAAAGTCAAAGTTTCTGACAAAACAGACCAAGCAGCATCAAACTGTTGTGACAGCTATACATGTGTACAGGATTTTGCTGTTCTCTTTTCATTTCCCCACATAACATTTTAAGTGAATTGCCTAAATGTTCTAGGAATTAAAATTGGTTTCCTTCTGTGTAGTTTTGTTGTTTTCTCGATGTCATTAAGTATATTCAGTTTTGCTGTGCTTTGACTAGGCACAGACCAAGTTGAAACTGAGAATCAAAAACATTATAATAAATATAATAAACAATAAATTGTATTAAACTTCCTGAGTTTCACTAAAACTTATACCAATTTTTCTTTTCTTTTGGTTATATTTATGTTTATGATTTTTCTATTAGTACCAAACTTAAGATGGTTCATTTCAAACATGACTGTCTATAGTTACCCTTTTGAACATTTTCTATCAGCTAATAAAGAAAATTAAGCCTTCTGAATATAATCTCAATTTTCCTATCAGGAAAAATTACTAGAATTTTGTAGAGATTAAAGTTTACTCAAATCCTGGATTACTTTTTATTGTCAAATATCACAGCAGAGCCCAATGTTGGATTCTTTAAGGCTGCTGGAAATGTTGGATTCTTTAAGGTTGCTGGAATCAGAGATGCACAAATTAATAGTGCAGACAATAGAAAGGTCTATTTGAACTTAGGATACGTGAAATACAACCACAAGGTTGTGATAGGTTCAGCCACAAAGTCATGATTTCACTTGAAAACTTATTTTAATGTTTGGGGTTTCTTTCATTTTGTGTGGAGCAGTTTGAATTATAAGTGTTAGGCCACCACTGATACTTCACGGTTTGGTGTGTGTATATTCTGCATCGTCCAAGTCATGTTCCCAAAACAAACGTTTGGGATAGCAGTTTGAATTATAAGTGTTAGGCCACCACTGATACTTCACGGTTTGGTGTGTGTATATTCTGCATCGTCCAAGTCATGTTCCCAAAACATATGTTTGGGACGTTTCTTTCTGTCACTTGGTTGCACAGTAAACTCCAGGGCTATGGATTAATCCCATGATGAAGCTGAGCTTTGAAAGCATGGAAGTCATGAGAATCCCAGTTAGATGCCAGGGCAAACAAATTCCAGGCCTCTTACCACGAACGTGGCAGTCACAGAGGTTACACCATACTGCCTTGTTTGAGTGAGTTGATGATGCTTAGGGAAGCAAGGAAGCAAAATTTTTAATCCCACTCATAAAAGCTTAAATTCTGTTCTGATACTTTATATTTTTTTATCTTGATTTCTTCTCGTCATTTCTTCATTACGGACTCTCATACAACTTCTTTTGCTGTGATTTAATTCACAATTATTAATACATCAAGTAAACTTTCTTTTAAGAATGCTGTCTGTTGGTGAGCTGCCCAACAAATAAGGCTCCTCTGATGTCCAATCATGTATGCACGGTGTTCACTTCTATCATAAAGTACACGAGATCTATAATTTCAGCTTTGATGCATGACCGTAAAAGTGCTAAGATGTAAAAGCCTTGAGGTGATGTTGAGTTCATTATAGGAAGCTGGCAGCACTTTTTCCACCAGATAAAAGAAATTTAATTACTGGCATCTACAAGAGCCAGTTGTGTTGACTGTGAATGCTCTGATTTCTTTTATAACCTAACTAGATATAATTTCTGTACTGTGCATTTTCCTTGAATGGCTCTGGTACTTCAGACAAGTTTTCAGCAAGAAATCACCATAACAAGAATATCTTTCCTTTATTTTCTTATCAGAAGAGAAAACATTAACCTGATGCTTGAAAGGTTTCTGAAGCCTGATGGCAGAATTTCAAAGGTCTTCTTATTTATTTGAGATTTTTCAGCCAAATTCCCAATGCTTTCTCTGTTTCCTGACTTTTGACTGATGTAGAGGAGAATCTCCATCTATGTGAGATGTTGATTATTCTATTTATAAAATATAAAGCATTTTTCATCAGAGTGAGGTTACACCAAGACTTTGGGGTGACAGTTGACAGCTCCAAATTCAATAACTTTTTAAACAGACATTTCGTGATTGTGTTCAAGAATATTATAGCCTAGTCTACTTCTCTCAAGGGAAGAGAGAAATATAGATATGTACTGCACATGTACAAGGTTTGGCTGACCTTGTCACACATAATTTTAACTACTTAGACCCAGGAATAAACCCAACTACTGAAAGCTCAGCCAAAGACAATCTCCAAGTGCAGGTATTGAAAGGGAAGAACTGTACAATAATTTTCTCTCAAGCCAGAGGGCAGGGAAAAATTAGAACTTAAGCACTCACTCAGAGATGTGGGTATATATTTGCTTTCTGTAAGATCTTTGGGGATGTCAGAGCATTCTTTGGCCTCAGTTCAGCACAGGCTGCACATGTTTTGAATAGAAATGTGTGCAAGTAGTTCCTTATTTTTAAATATGCTGATTTCTGAAATGGGCCTAAGTGCAATTCAAATATTGATCAGACTGAAGTTATTTTTGATTCCTAGATCAAATTTCTATCTTTTACAATATAAGTGGAATTTAAACAAAATCAGTTGCTCTGTAATGGGAATGGATTGCACACTGTCATTCTTCAAAGCCCTGTTAGTAGCTCTGTGTCTGATCTGACAAGCCAATTTGGGCAAAATTCCAACTGATTTTAATGGAAATTTAGCTTGTGTAAGAAAGCAAAATGAGTCTCTTTATGATTATGTGAATTTCCACTAGATGAAAGCATTAAAAAAGCTTACAAAATGCTTTTGCAGTAGCAGCTAATGAAGGGCTTAAACAATCCCTGGTGTAACTTAACTGAATGATTGGGATTTTGCTCCATGAACCTTTCAAAAAAATAAAAAATAAAAAAAAAAACCAAAACAAAAAAAACAAACAAGATGAAGGGAATTTATTAGCTGAGTTTTATCCTGCAAGGATAGAGTAGGTATGAGCCTAATGGCACCATGACACACTGGAATATTGTGTGTATACTTTAGGTATGAGCCTAATGGCACCATGACACAACAGCACATACTGGAATATTGTGTGTATACTTTTAATATTATGACAGATAGAAACTTTACCTTTTCTGAACTGTTACTTACCCAGGCTGAACTACCCACTTATTCTGTGCATTTGAATAACTGCTCTACTAAATCACATTCCAGGACAAATAATACATCCTGATGTGGTATTTTTAATGTCCAGCAAATATAAAAAAAGTTTTCTATGAAATCTGAAAAGTCATAAAATAAGAGCAGTTTCAAAACATTTTGAAAGTCAAAGTTCTGTTCTCCATTGCATCAGTACAACTTCTACTCACACTAGTAGGAGTCCTGAACCAAGTTGCTACTGTCTCTCCCACAGCTTATCAGCTCTGCCTATACAGACAGGCAGGATGACTACTCATCCCAAAAACATCCTCCATGGGCAACAGCAGAAGAGAGAAAATCTATTCCCAGCCTTTTTATTTCCACTAATGGAAACAAATGGTTCACCTTGCAGTTCACTTTGGGCACGTGCACTGATGTTTTGACTAACAACTGCTGATGGTGTAGTTTTGCACTCAGTAAACCATGCTTCATATATTAATGTTTGGCCTGCATAGACCTTCAAAGGCCTTTGTACTTAGACCTCTGGATCATTAGCAGACATCCAGTATCTGGGAAATAGGAGACATGATTAATAAAATCTGAGATAAAAGAGACTCGTGGTTTTATTCAGAAAAGCATCCAGAGAGGGGAAAAGCTAGGGTGCTTTTTTTTTTTTTTTTTAGAAATGTCTTCTGACAGTTCCTTTTGGGGAGCAGTAGAAAAGAAAACAAAATGAAATAGTGCAAGGTGTGAGCTGTCTTGCTCAAACTATTCCCCAAGATACAATAGAAACAAGTTAGCATGCATGGCAAAGCTCTGGGTAAGCCTCTGAAACTCCAAATGATTGATAAATTTTGGATGCATTTGTCTTAAGACAGGAAGGAGAACACCTGTGTGAATTTCTGCAATGAGATTCATTTTATTGATGTCCTTTGTTCCAAAAGCTCTCGAATATGTTCTGTGCATATTGACCATCTGCTGAAATCTCCTGCCTAGTTAAAGAGTGAGAATAGACCAATGAGTTCTTTTATGCCTTAGTTATATGGAGGCACAAGTTTCATCCATCAATTTCATAATGGAGAGTAATAACAAAGTAAAATAAGAACAAAGAAAGTGCCTTGAAGCCGAGAAGCAATGAGGTCATCATCAAAGGCTCTCTAACTGCACCAATCTGACAATCAGAGTAGAAGTTATCATGAGTTCTAACCCCAAAATCAGTAGGATGATACCAGATTTTTTTTAAAAAAAAGTGTACAAACTTCAAATCAGTAGGATGATACCAGATTTTTTAAAAAAAAAGTGTACAAACTTTCCATGGAATAGATTTAGCCTGGTCTAGTTATTGCACATTCCTTAGCTGCAGAACAGAACAATAACTAGTAGTGGTTACAAACTTGGTATCTACTTTGGTTTAAAAGTCAATTCTGTGCAAGTCAATGCCTTAAAGAGGTGATACTGTGCTTGATGTTTTTATATGCTGTGGATGACCCAGAGAATTAACAAATTCTGTGCTTTTTATTTGAGACAAAAATGATGGCATATTAAAGAGATAAATTCCTACCAAGAAGTGTTTTTTTTCATGTGCTATCCAACATTTTAACAACAAGCCCCATAATCAGCCACTCATGCAAAAGTGATCCTGGTTTTAGAATCCCAGCAGAGAGCAGATGATGTAATGCTAAAATGACAAAGGCAGGTTTGGATTGTGCAAACTGTCAGAAAGAGGAATGTTCAGAAGATTCTGAACATTCTCAGAATGCTGTGGATTGCTCAGGATTGCTGCAGGACTAAGAGTTCCCAGATTCAGAAGAATTCAAAGTGAATTATTCACATACTGCATTGCTGAGAAGGATGTGGGAAATCTAAGGCATCACTTACAAATACTTTCCATGTATTAATCTACCAAACAACATTATCTTACCCAGTAGCATAAGTGGCTCAGAGTACACTAAGTAAAAACTACTAGTTATCTGTGAACTGACCCACTCTCATTCTCAGTTCTACTCTTTGTCCTGAACAAGCAAACATCACTCATTAACAGATGGAAATTAAACCAGGTCTGTCAGAGTATTTTGGATGATCTTATACACCTGTTGCAGCAGAGAAGTCAATAGGAAGTGAAACAATAGTAAAAGAAGAGGATTGACACAGATATTTCAATATTTTAATGACAGATGAGGAAGAACTTCTAACAAGAGAATTCTCCAAGATACAGCTGATTATGATTATTCTACCAAGAAGACTCTGTGGGTCAATAGTAAAGCTGACTAAGGATAGAGAGGCTGAAGAGTCATCAAGAATCTGTGGAAGCCCTTGGAAGGAAGCAGCATTCTCCAAGCATTCCACCTTTTCCAGCCTGAGACTGAATTAGCTGGTTTAAAGAAATCTGTCAAAATTTCTCAATGAAGAATTAAGAGACAATATACATACATAGCTACATTTATATCCCATAAACTCTGAGCTGAATGAAAATGTTTTCTTCTGAAAATAATGGTTTTTATCAGTGTAATCAGAGATTGAAAATGTCCTTCTCTGAAGGAAAGAGCTGCAGGTGCCAAATTACGTTAAACATGCTAACTTGTCTAAGACTGTCATTGTACCTTTAAGAAAGGAGCTACTTGGCCTTGGGTTGTTGAGTTTGAACCAAATCTGAGTGACACAAAGATTTCAGAAGAACTTTACAGCTCATGCTTGAACTATAATTCTGGTATTGCTTTCTGCTCCTATCCAGACCAGGAGAGTCCTTATGATTTTTATTTTAGATGTAATTCTTGGATTCATTTTGTGAGCCTTGAAATGTTTGTTTGCATATAAGAAGAAAGGATCTATAGTTCTAGCTATTTTGGGGGTTTTGCAGTTTAAGCTTAGAAACTAAATGTGGTGGGAAATAGAAATATAAGAAGAAAGGATCTATAGTTCTAGCCATTTTGGGGGTTTTGCAGTTTAAGCCTAGAAACTAAATGTGGTGTGAAATAGAAAAACTGGACAAAAACATGGAATGTAAGAACAAACTTTATTCAGAGATGGTCAGAAAAGTTCAAAAAGTGCTACCTTAGGATAATAACTATGAAATCTTGTCTGTCACTTATAAAACTGGTCCAGTTCTCTGAAAATCCCTTGAGTTTAAAGGATAATTTTTTTGTACTGAATTAGTTTGCATATTGCTAGTTATAAAACTAGGAACCATATTATCAACCGTGAAACTATATAATTAGTTTCTTTATGGACCTGCAGTTTTTGCTAGATAAAATAAAAGCTGTCACCAAATGCAGATGCCATTATGAATATGACAGGTCATTTATGGAGAAAAGGTTGTGTAGAATAACATCTGATAATTTGTTGGAACCATTAGCATATAGATGGCTATGGGATGTGTGAAATATTATCAGAAGAGTTCTAATCTAAATTGCTGCAATGTCCAAATAGGATTTAGTGTTTTGTTACTCTAATGCTCATAGCAATTCAGACTTAAACAATTTATAAACCTAGCATTCAGCTGTGAATAGAACCGTGTATTCTTTCCCCCTGTTAAAATATTGAGAGCTGTTGAGTCGAGAGCATAAATTAATGTTATTATACAAAGATATGTGATCAAGTGTTCAAAATTGACTAATAACCCTGAGGAGAAATGATGATTTTTTTGCTCCAAGACATTTGTGTAGCAGCTTTTTTTTCTAATCATATTTTCTAATTGTATTTGACTAAAACTAGTAGGAGTGCTTTTACAATTCCTGCATGCAGAAGAGTAGGTAAATATTTCCTGAAAACGAAGAGTATTTCTCTAACTCTACTCCATTGCTATAGAGGAATTATATTAGAAAGGGAAAAAACCAAACCTGCTTATCTGCAGAGCCACTGACTGTGAGGGGACAAAAAAATCCAACAGTTTATGCCATTTCATGTGTAAATGGAGTGGTTTCAGGTAGGTCACCTTGACCTATGGACTAAGGTGATTCCTTGAAATGGGGACCAGATATTTCCTGAGCCTGAAAGCCAAGATTAGCCCCACCCCAAGAAAGTAAAGAGATGGTAGGAAAGTTGGAATTCTCTTCCTGGCTGCACACACTACTGAACAAACTTTGTGTCCTTCTATCTTGCACAGGCTGTGCAGTTCTTCTCCACTTTGAACTCAGTGTTAGGAGTCATTCATCAGACCAGAGATAACACCTAACTTTTCAAAGATGTTTGACATTCTCTCAGAAAACTTCCACAAGAACATTTGTAGCAAAACCAATACTCTAACAACTGCACAGGTATATTCTACTAAGATATCTTTGCTCCAAAACTCAAGATGGGAAAGTAAATTCCTTTGCCAAAATGCAGAAGTCTCTTGCCAAATAGTAAATTTGAAAAATTCCACAGTGCATGGAAGTTATATAAATCATCAACTTTACTTCTGCTTGCTAAATTTCCTCTGGGTTTATGCCTTCTAATTGGAAATTGTCTCCATGAGTTTGTTTGGGTTCTGTGAGCCTTATACTCAATATTAATACACTTGTATTCCTCGATTTTTAAGTAAACACTTATACTTTCCAAAGTCTGCAAAGATACAGAGAATATCATTTTCCCCAGTTAGGCATATCTTTAAAATGCTGCAGCTAAACACAAAGAAATCAGATTTCTTCCAGCATATTTAAAAGGAATCTCCCTTTAATCATGCCTTTTAATGGGAAATAAGGATTAATTCCTCAATCAATGAAGTAATTTTGCATATTTGTATGTAAGTGGGTCAGAAAATACATATAAATTTTTGATGGGCAGGACCTAGTTCCAAGTTGATTTGGGGGGAAAGTTAAGTTTTTTAATTATGAATGTAATTTACTGTGACAAAATGTAATATCTGTTCTGATTTTTTTATTTGAGATTAAAATCATTAAACCAGTCTAAATTTTTTTTCCCTATTACTTCCCTTATTTAGGTAGGAAAACTATTTTTATAAAGAAATAGTCCCTTATTTAGGTAGGAAAACTATTTTTGTAAAGAAAGAGCGATGAAGGATATGCACTGGTTAGATTTATTGTGTTATTTTTAAGAAGCTGGTTAATTACTGAACTAGGTCTTATATAAGAAAGAAATAGTATAATCAAACTTCTAGGCATGCATCTCAATTACAGCCTGTTCCTGGAAAAACATCTACCTACACTCCAGCTAGAAGAGCTTTCGGATCTTTAACAATGCAAAATGATGGAAGGAGACTTTCATAATTGCTTAGGACTCAAAGAAATCCCATTCTGAAAATACTGGGCCATATTGACTGTCCTAAATGCATGGATCCATCTGTTTGACTACAGTTATCGATAGCCCAAACAAAGCAACACCATTAGGTCTTGGAAAAGCAAGAATCTTCTTTAGAAGTGCTGTTGTCTCCACTGCAGCAGCTGAAATGCCTTAATCTCTGTGTCCTTCCCTTTCAAATAACTTCCAGGTTCCACACCATGTAAAACTGTGAATGGCATTGCAAGTTCTCCAAATTCCAGACTTCTAAGGATGCCTATGGATTATACTGGGAATAGAGGAAAAAAGCAGCTCGATCCAAGGAATTACAAATCTGAGGCCACAAGTGGGTGATCTTTCCTAAGATGAACCAAGACACTGCTACATGTTCTGTCCTCAAAGTAAGCATACAAATTAAAATGGACCTCTTCATTCCTCTCTGACTACGTCAACTAATCACACTGGTAAATCTCTAAAATGAGTGTTAAGTGACTTCTCTTTCAAAGTTTCTATTGCCAGAGTGACGCAGAGTAATTTGACTTGATTGTGACTTCTCTTTCAAAGTTTCTATTGCAAGAGTGACACAGAGTAATTTGACTTGATCATCTGCTTTATTAATTGGTGGCTTGATCATTTGAATGTGTTGATTTATTGATTCAATTTAAATAGTGACTTTGATTGTCACTGTTTTGAGCATCACCCTGTGCCACTTTTAATTAGTCCTCTGAAACTGTACTGAGTCAGATTGAGAATATGTTTGTTTAGTTTTATTAGAAGGTTGAGCAAGCAAATATAAAAACCATAAAAAACACATAAGTTTGCATTTCCCCCACCAAATTGCCACAGTGCTTGCAAACTACTTGACTCCTTTTCTAAATTAATATTAAGTCACTCATTTTACTTGGTCAATAGGAATGAGAGTAGAATATGTTTCTTGAATCTAAAGATTAGATCATGTAGATGAAATATTAGGTATGCAGATATTGCATGATATGTTCCTTGGACTATTTTAAAGGAACCTAGTTTTGGATCAAACCAATATTTTTAATAAAATTATCATTTTCATAATTTTTCTGTTTTCTGATCAAGTGGAAACTAAAATGAAGTTACCTTTGGATAAAAGCTCTGAAATCTTCCTAAAACTTTGAGGTTGCAAATAAGAAATGTTTTTTATTTGCACCAGATTTTAAAATCATTGTGGGAACTTGGGTTTCTCTCAGAAAATAATTCACTTTATTCACTGATCTAATGAACCTCAGGAAACTGAAGCTAGAATTTCAGGACCTCCTAAACCAGCATTTTTTCCCCTTAATTACTCTTCTACTTCAGTCTCATCCACAAGGATGTTGTGTTCCCATTGACTCTTGCAGAGCATGGCCATGAACCTCAGAGAAGAGTCTAAATTCACTCCAATTATTACCAGTAACAAAAGAATCTTTCTAACTAGGAAATTTCACAACTGTGAGTGATCTCCTGGCTTTAGGTGCCTAAGGTGAGGCTGGGGAGTTTCTACTCTGTTTCCTTCCCTAGTTGCTTTTCTGAGACATGAGGGTCATGTGAGGAACAGGAAACCAAGACCTCACAGTGCCTATTGGGTTTGCATCCTGGTCTCATGCAAGAGTAAACAAAGCACAAGCTTAGCAGATGACATATTTGGTTTGGTTTGGGTTTTTTACTTATTTAAATATTTGTTTCAAATTACACAGCTTCAACAGATAAAATAGTAGGTCTCATTTATTAGTCTGGCAGCTTGAGCACACTCATGGAAATAGGAGACTCATGTTTTAAAATTTAACTAGGGTAAGAAGACCTGAATCCAGGACTTCAGCCAATAAAATCCAACCTTTTTTGGGTAGAAATGAATGCTTTATTACTATTATGTACCACACTGGCAACCTGACTTCAGTACATTCATAGCACAAATATTAGAGCAGGCAGCACAAACAACAAAGCAAACAAGACTGTGAGAAAAATACTTACCTTGTGTTTCCCATGAAGCTTAAATCAGAAATAAGTGCCAGGTAACTCAACCATCAAAGCTCAGGTGGTTTTCACAGCCCAACAAATAGGCACCAGCATCTAGTGAACTTCAATGACTGAAATTTCCCTATACAGAAAGTGTCCTGCATACACGAGAGGCTCATGACATTTATGTAGGGTTGAGCATCTAAAGTTGCCCACTTGGCCCAGGGGACAGCCAGCCCTGTGGCACAATGGGCTGGCACCAGCACTTTCCTGTGAGGCAGGGACAAGACCAATAAGACATTCACTTCTTCTTTGTAACCACATAGAGACCTGACAGCCAAGGGAATTGGGCACCTCGTCCTCTCCCTGTGCTGTCCCCACAGCAGCTGAGATGTGCAGGGACTGGGACCAGGCTGAGAACCCATGACATGCTACCAAAGAGCAGTTTATGGTAACCACCTCCCACTGCTCCTCCCACCCTGCAAGGGGTTGTTAAGAAACATCTGAGGGTGTATATCTTCCTGCTGTTCCCATCATTGAAATACATGTCAGCTGCAAATGATGACGGGCCAGGGTCAATTTCTAACAGCACCTGAAGATTTATCACTTGTCAAAGTAAAACATCACTGCTATTATTCAAAGAACCCTGATATTTTGCCTAGTTGCTAAATAAGAAGTGCTGCTTTGTTGCAGCATTATTGTGTTGTAGTTTTGGTTTACAACTTTTGGCTGGATTTCAGGCTGAAGACAAAAGGAAAACATTGTTTCTGAAGAAAGGCTATTGAGCTATTACTCCTTTCTTTCCATTTATTCATGTTATTGAATTATGCAGTGTTAAAGCACCAATTAACTCACAGAAAACTTCCAGGTTCTCATGATTATTAATCTCTTCTTTTCAAAGAGCTAACTGAGTTACTGTTGTGTAAACCCAGAGCATTATTCATGAGACTCTGGCTGAAATGGCATTTCTTTCAGTCTTCAAGATCATCAACCATATCCTTAATGAACAACAGCAAATGGGAAATAAATCCAACAGAGGATTTTGATATTGAATTTGAAAAGACTACAGTCTATCAGTCTTGGCAAGAGAATTGCATTTAAAAAAAAAAAGAAAAAAGAGAGAAATAACTTTTGAATTATGCATGCTGAAAAGAAAGAAGTAAATGTGTCCTGGTTGCATGAAAATATTAGGAATTCGTGATGACCAACTTTGCTGTATAAACCTCACAAATATCAATAGCTACACCACTCCTACTTCATAGCATATCACATCAGATAATGTACCTGATTATTACAACCGAAAAAAA
>NW_008681214.1:2791-3681 GCF_000695815.1 Acanthisitta chloris | reverse complement strand
TGCAGCAGAATGAGGAGATCTTGAGCAGCAAAGGGAGGGCTGACACGTGAGTGTTCAGCAGCTCATGGCCCGAGGTCGGGCTGCCTTGTTGGCCGCCGGGGACCCCCCAGCTCCTGCTCAGTGATACCCAAGGTCAGTGGGGGCTCTTGGTGACACGGATGCTTAGAGCTGGTGGAGCCAGCTGGCCTGACCCTGGTTCTCCAGGCAAAGTGCTGTCACCTCCGAGAGTTTGTGTCCTGGTGCCCACGGCTGAGGCTCCCCCCCCGCCTGGCCGGGTCACCGGCGAGCCCCACTGCTCGGGTAACCACAGAACCAGCTGCGCCAGAGACACAAACACACATGTGCCAGGGTCCTGCCAACGGATGGGACAGCAAAGGGTGTTTTCGCCCAGGTCTCACTCAGGTGTGGGAAGACAGACAGGGCAGGTCCCTGGGTGGCTGTGCTGTGCTCCCAGGGTGGATGGTGGCAGTTCAGCTGTTGTCTTTGTTGTCACTCCTTCTCCAAGATATTTATAGCGAGCCAGAGCCATGCCCAGCCCCATGCCGCCCTGCGGTGCTGCTCCTCGGTGCCTCCACACCTGCAGAGGGGTCTCTTACAGGAGCTCCTTCCCGGGGGGGTCAGAGCAGACCCCTGCCTGCAGCCTGGAGCAAGGCAAGGCTGATGCTGCCACCTCTCCCTAACGTGCCGTTAATTTAATGTCTCGTCCAGGAGCCTTTCCTGCAGGATAAATGGCCTTTCCATCCGGAGTCTGTGTGAGTTACTCTGACGTTTTGCTCCTGAGTAGATGTGTGTAAGGGAACAGGGTATTGGATTGGTAAGAGGCAAGAGAAGCAATCTCTGGGAGGCCATCAATTTGGATTAAGCTTTGTGGACTGGGATGGAGGGTAATC
>NW_008681214.1:2113-2721 GCF_000695815.1 Acanthisitta chloris | reverse complement strand
GGCCGTGGCACACATCCCCGCCAGGCACAGAGGCTGGATGAGGGTGTAAAGCCGATGGAGGGAGCTGACCTGAGGCTTTGGAAGTGTGAGCCTGACTCTGGCCTTGCCAAGGAGGTGGGCACTGCCACCGTGTTCCTTCCCAGATGAGATGGCCCTGCCCAGGTAGCTGTATCTCTGCCTCTCTCCTGCCCTCCCTCCCACAGCTACAGGGTGCTGGAGTTGGTTGAGGCAAGGTGACTGGTGAGTGCCTGGGCTGGTGGGAGTTGATGTGGGAGCAAACACTCCCCAGGAAACCAGGATCTGGGTCTGTTTGGAGGTGGGATCATATCCACTCCCCCTGCAGTGCCTCCAGCCTTGGCTGAGGTTCCTCCAGCTGTGTCTGTGAGTGGAGACTCCTTGCTGAGTATTGGAGTTGCTTGTTGACCAGACCTCAGCATTGTCCCCTGGCACAGCACCATAACACGGTGACTGGACACTGCCTGGCTCCGTTGGCACAGCATTCCCCTGTCCCAGCCCGTGTGCAGGGCCCAGCCACTGCCTGGCTGTGTTGGCACTGCTTCCCCCATCCCAGCCCACCGTGGCAGGAGTCGCAGCGCATCCCCAGGCCC
>NW_008681214.1:0-2060 GCF_000695815.1 Acanthisitta chloris | reverse complement strand
AGCCCGTAAACAGGGGAGAGGAGGAGGAGGAGGGATGGGATGGAAATGGGGCACCGGCCGAGGAGGGGGAGCGCGGGTGCGGAGCAGAACCAGCCGGCCCAAGCTGCTGTGGCTGGGGCTGAGCCGACTGAGCTGCTCGGGGCCAGCAGGGAGGAGAGATCTGCTTCGGCCTCGCCGAGCAAAGGCCTCCCTCTCCCTCCCTTTTGTTTGTACTTTTCTTTTTCTTCTTCTCTTTTTTTTTTTTTTATATCTGAGTGCTTCATTTTCCAGAAGCTGTCATTTTACATAAACCTCTCAGCGAGGTACATCCATTCCCACTGCCAAAATCTCCATATCAAACACTTGTAACAGCCCTGCCTGTACACGCTCCGTGCCTTTACAAAGGGATGCTGCGTCGGGGAAGGATATAAATACACGCATTGGAATGACACGCAGCGCGCTCGCTCGCCAGCTCGCGCTGCCCTGCTCTCTTGCTGCCCAGTTAAAATTTATCTGCAGCCTCGGCGCAGGCACACACAGCCCCCCTGGCAGCCCCCTGTGCCTACAACCCTCCTGGTGGCTCCACAGCACCCACAGCTCTCCCAGCAGCACCAGCACTGGGGTGGGCGGGGGGATGGGGGTGGGCGGTGGGATGCAGGTGGGCAGCTGCCATGCCGACGGCGTGCGGGCGCAGGGCTTGGGTGTTGCATGCACTAAGCTGTGGTTTGGGGGGGGCAGGATCCCCCCAGGAGTGATCCCTGCAGTCCCTGTGTGTGGGAAGCTTTTGGTGGTGTGGAGCCTCAGAGCTGAACGCCAGCTGTGGTGGTCTTCCCCCTGCCCAGGGGCAGGCAGGATGCTTCTGCCTGTTGGGTGAGGGCCTGGTGTGGCCCCAGGGTAACCCACACACTTTGGTGCAGCAGGAGTGTGGCTGCTTGGCTTGAAACTCTCTGCCTCAAATCCTGTTTCAATGGGAATAGGGACAGAGCGCGATAAGCAATCCAACTGCTTCCTTTTCAAAGGAAATTCTTTTCTTCTGGATGAAATTCAAATCCAACCCCAAATCCCTGTTTCTTTGCAAAGGAGAAGGAAGGAAATGCTAAACACGCTCCCCACCCCCCAAGTCTATCAGTCTTGCAGCTGATGAGAAGATGCTCGTCCTGGGATTCCCTCCCTCCTCGTCGCAAAGGCGTCACTGTCGTCGGTGATGGCGTCGTAGCCGCATGTTGCCGGGCCAGCCACGAGCTCCGCTTGGCTGTTCCCTGGGATGAGACATGGTTATCCAGGGAGAGAGTGGGATGCTGGAGCAGGTTGCAGGGGAACCTGCTCAGCTGAGAGCTCCTGTGGGTCCTTTATCCATCCCATAGCCACCGTGGTCCTTGTGCACCTGGCCCTGCTGTGGAGATGTGCTGGCCAGTGACACTTGACCATGCCATGGAGATGTGCTGGCTAGTGACACTTGGCCATGCCATGGAGATGTGCTGACTGGTGATGTGGCTATGACTGGCAGGGCCGTGCCCATCATTTGTGATACTGTGCTTGGTGGTTTCTGCTGCTCTTCCAGATGGGAACCTCAATGTGGGAAAGATGAGAGTTGTTTTTTTAATGTAATATCATTAAAATGGTTTTTAATTGAGTTCATTTTGGCAAGTTTGCTGATAAATTTGTAAGCACCTCAACTGTGAGAGAGCTGCACTCAGCTCCTCCACTTCCTGCACCGGGGAAACCCCAGTACATGAGATGTTTCTGGGCTGTGGCTGTTTCCATCGTCAAGAACCTTCTGTGATCTCTGCTCCCAGCTATGGGGACAGTGGCATACATATGTGTGTGTGTGTGTTGTGTGTGTCCCCAAAGTTCCTGTCCTTCAGTTCTGCTGACAGGGCTGGTGCCGCTGGGGGACGTGGTGACACTCTGGGTCAGGTCTCTGAAGACCCCAGCACAGCTGGGGCTGCTGGCAGAGGGTTTGTCATGACTCCTTGCTGGGCAAGGTGTGTGTGGGCTGATGTGATGTGGTGTGCTGCTCCAGCTGTGCGTGGGGAGGGCACAGTTGCAGCCAGACATGTCACAGTGCCCAGACGGAGCAG
>NW_008681213.1:0-24639 GCF_000695815.1 Acanthisitta chloris | reverse complement strand
ATACATATATATATATGTATATATATTAGATAAATAGATAGATTGATAGATAGATATAGACAGATATAATATGTATGTATATATAAATTATATATGCGTAGCAATAACACCCAGAGAGGTCATGGATTTTACCTCACTGGAGGTATTCAAGAACTGTCTGGACACAATCCTGAGCCATGTGCTCTAAGATGGCCCTGCTTGAGCAGGGAGGTTGGACCAGATGACCCACTGTGGTCCCTTCTGACCAAATTGATTCTGTGATTCTGTGAAACAATGTAAATTGTATATAATTTATTAAAAGTATAAAGCTATAATATGCATTCATATTATAAACTTTATACATGAAGTAAAATAAAGTAGAAATTAAAAGCATACTGGAGAAAGTTAATAGCAAGATGCATGTATTTATGGCAAATTCTTGCAGTTTCCACTAGTTGCTAAAAATTGTCAAATGAAAGTATGGGGAGATATTTTGGTTTTGTTTGTTTGTTTTAATATTTACAGGGATACAAGTAATGGCTTTCTACCCTGGGTAATTAATATAACATTCTAAAAAAATGTGAGGGCAAATATTGCATGCAACTATTACTGTTTACTGAATACATATTGAAATATATTTTCTATAGATTATATAAATGAATATATATCTAAACATGAATTGTAATATAATTTTACAATTTTTGTAGGTACAAGCTGATTCAGTATAAAAAATATTATTAAAAAAAAAAGAACAAAAATCACCTAAAACTTTCTATAAATAGGACATGGAAGTGCACATGACCAAAGGAGGATCAGATGTAAGGAACACCTAAGCAACCCCTCTGCAGTGCAGAGTAATGTTTCTGCAAATGAGAAAATGTACTACTGCAGGTCACACAGACTTCTGAATGTCAAAGGCTCAGTGACGACACAATACAAGGAGCAGACACAACTTCAAAAGCACCGTAAAAAAAGTCTAGATAAGAGCAGTTGTTCTGGTAAGCAATGCTCTCCTTGTCCTTTGCCCTGGCATAAATAACTGTGCAATCTAACAGTAAAATCTGCTCTTTCTTCTGCCCTTACCATCTGCCCTGCTCTTGCATCACCATGATAGGCACCTCAGCAATAATGAGTAGGGTAGGGGGATTTCAGCAGACAGAGGTGGGGAACAACATGAACAACACAACAGAATTTTAAGAATCTAATGAAAGGTCACAGAAAAAAACCCAAACCCCTGAAGGTTCTTTTTTTTCCCCAAAAAAATACACAAAACCAAAATCACCAAGACAATTTACATTAATTATGTCACAGTGTGATAAAAGTGAATATACTGAAATAATTAACTGCAAGAATTCTCCAGGATACAGAGGTTTGAAATACTTTGCTTTATAAATATGTCTCTTTAGTAAGTCTCTTTAACTACTCTCATACAGGTTTCCATTATCTCATAATCACTTAATTGCATTTTTCTTCCCTTCTTTTCCTGTGGTATTTATGCTGATTGCACTGACTACTCCTGGGTTTTCTTACTTGAGTTATAGGTTAAATAATCTTGCTAACAAGCCAAGATTGTGAAGTTTGCTTCTGGTAGCAAAAGGTCTCAAAGTATCTTGCCTATATAAAAAGGAAGCAAAAAAAAAGGGAAATAAAGATGACTTTCTTTTAACATTTAAGAAACAAAGATGTTTAACGTGAAACACTTCTCTGCGAGCCAATATTTCTTGTTAAACACGGTGAGAATCTCTAAAGAAACACAGGTATTTAATATACCCCACATAAAGATAGCTTTTCAGGTGAGTTTGACAGAAGTTTGTAAAAGGCATATAACACTTCTGAATGTGGCAATCTGACTCTCAATTTCTCTATACATCACACTCTCACAGGAAGTTAATGGGGTATAAGGCTGCAAAGGATTAGAAGTGGGAAGAAGCCACATCACTGTAACACTGACCAGCAGTGGTATGTTTTATATGTAGCACCTTACTATTAAAACATCATTATTTTTGAGATGCTTCTCCTTCTAGGTTTGGAGTCTAGTCAACTTACCCTTTCAAACCAACTGTTAAAGTAGTCATGACATCATGTAATGATATTTCTTTGAGTAGCTGTTATAGAATTGCTATAATTGGGGTAAACACAGTTTTTCAGCTCAACTGGAGATGACCTTCTCATGGAAACCCAAGTTGCTTCACAACACATGGATCAATACAAACCATAAAAGAAACTTCTGCTTTGCAGTTCAGTATACTAGGCTTACATGATTTATTCCATCAGTGCCATTTTTTTGTAACTAAACAATAGCTAAGAGATTATATATACTTATAAAAATAAAATTCTATGCTTAGATTAAATTCTTTTTCATTCACAGGTGGAAGATCCATTATTGAAAACAATCCCAAAATATTTTATAGTAAATTTTTATGTTGACAGAATGAAAGTCTTTTTCTAATCCATTCTGTCTTTATATTAAATAGAAATAACTGTTTAGTGAACAGACATTAATTTTCTAGAGAAAAACAATCAAAATAGTCTATTTTTTAATAAAAATATAAGATGACTAATACAAAACAAGTTTTCCTTCCAGGGAAAAATCTTCAAACAATATTAGTCACTACATTGAGAAGCAAAGATTTTCAAAACATCTCAATGAATTAATTTTCAGATACTAAAATGATAGGGAAAATTACTTACTAAAGTTTACTAATAAAACTCGTTGAAAAATAATAAATATATAGTTACATCTGATGATTTTTTAGAAACGTGCATAAGCTCACAACACACTTCTAAGTCATTATGCCACTGTACAGTGCAACATAAATACACATAATATAAGAAGGTGGTAGCACTTCTCTGAACAGATTAAATGAAGTTTAAGTATCAAGCTTCTTTCCAGCCTATCAACTTCAAATTTTTAGTTAAAACACCATATAAACAGCAAATAGAAGTCACCACATTGTTACTTAAAGCCAATGAGTACAGGGAAATTTCATGTCAGTTGGAGATAAACTCCTTCATAATTCCTTAAATACCAAATATAGTATTTTTACTGTCTACACAAATTACCATGAAGATCTCTCTCTCTCTTCTATATTAATTCGAAGTGCACTGAAAATACATACAGCATCTCTACACAGTGAGAACATGGGCAAAGATGTAGCCAAACAGAAGAGCGAGGTTTTCTCAAAAACTTCATAGAACTTTGTTAATTATCCTTCTAGGGGCATGCATAAATGCTACTTCAAGTTGATTTTCTTTAGTGCTACAGTGCACCACTACTGCTGATACGTTCCTTTTTCTCATGGACTCTTTCACCTCTTGATTCTTCTCCTCTGTGCTGCTCTTTGCCTTTTGCTCTGCCTTCTGGGCATTACTTTTTATTTTATTACCTTACCACCCTTCCTCCAAGCTCATTAAAGCCTAGAGAGGAAACACAGCTATTTGTTTCTTCTGTAACTTCTGTTCACACAAGGTTTACAGAGCCAATCAGATCTTCAAAATCCTGAGACAAGTCTCTCACAGGATAGCAAAAATAAAGCCAGGCAATGGCCATAAGTGGTATGCACCCACCTAAATATGGACTGCAGAACAGATAAGGCATGGAGACAGTTAGTAGATCAAAGTAACTTGCCTCTATATATTGAGGTTAGGGACACAAAAGGCACTGCTTCTTTCACTGTACAGCAATTGCTCTTCTGCCTGAAAACCAATTTTGCCTCTACAGGGTTTCCTCAACGCTTGCCATATACAATTACCACTAAGAAGCATCTTCTGGGTCATGGAGGGCCAAGATCCTTGAAGCTTACAACAAACCCACAATATTGTATTTTACTTTTCTAAGCTGCAAAATACATAAATGCTGACAATTAACCATCTATTTTTGCCTTGTATTTCCCTCTGGCCATTTGCTAAGTGGACAGATGGATGCTGTTCAATAGCTCACTTACCCTCTGTCATTACACCCATAGAATTGATTATGGGTACACAGTACTAATGAGACCCTCAGAACAAAATATTAAATGTCAGTCACCCTTGGAAACACACAGCAAATTAAAACTAATTTCATGTGTACACCAAAGAATTACAAATTGATTTTGACATGACCAGAGTAAGATAAAAAGCCTGTAACAGAAAGCAGGAGGATCTGGACATTATAATTAAATAAAACACAGATGTACGTTAGAACAAATAACTGAGCTTGGTGACTCAGCTACATCTCGTGGGTACTATTATGATGAATGAAGGCAGCTCCTGGATCAGTACAAAGTTCTTACTCAGACACTCTCCCAAATCAAATTACAAATCAAAACAATAGGGAGGCACCTCAGAATAGCCCATAGCTGGATGATCAGCACTAACACTAATACTACAACATGGCATTTTGATTTCACTACATCCTTTCACATTTACCTTTCTTTTCTTGTCCACCCCAAAGATGTCTATCAGGCAAGTGGGGCCTTCCATCTCCTGATGTCCTGAGAGCCTCTTGAATCATACATCATTGGAAGTGTTCAAATTCAGGTTCAATAGAACTCTGAGCAACCTGATCTAGTGAAAGATGTCCGTACACACAGCAGGGGGGTTGGGCTAGGTAGTCTTTGACCACCCAACCAACCCAAACCATTCTGAGATTCTATGACCTGTGGGAAATGCTGGAGCAGGTTGCAAAGAAAAAAAATGTACACCCATATGTTGCCTGTGCTTATAAAGATTTGGCTTTTCATATAACAGAAAAATTCAGTGTGCTACAAAGAGTCCATGAAGGGAGTCAATAAACTTTCTAATTAGCATTATCACCAGCTAGGTGTTATAGTACATTTGTAATGAAAGAGAAAGCAGATAACTGCTGGAACAACCTAATGTGCTTGGGGACACATACTCCACTTCGCTACTCTAGAATTACATGGGTACAACCCCACCCAAATAAGACTATGTTAAACAGAGCAGAGGTGGAGATGGTTATCTTCGATACTCATTGTCACCCTGTATTTCTTTTACAGAGCTACTGGTAGATGATCTAAGATGAAAATTCTTTTTTTTCTCATCAAGGCAGCACAAACATTTTCAAAGTCCTAGTAAGGCTCATTTTGATAGTTTAATGGGACTTCTGTGGCTTGCATGCCTTATGCTATCACTTTTGAAAAGAGCATTTCACTGGGAATGCACACATATCAGCACTGTCAGACTTAGAGGTCTGGAAAAGCTGCTGGTTCTTCTGAAATATTTTAAGCCACTTCCTCAGCCCTTCTAATGAGGAGCAGATCACTTTTCCTGAAGTGAAAAAACTATTAATGGTCATAACATATAGAAAATGACTGCTTCTCAAAGAAAAGAAAGTAATAAAATACCAATTACTTCAGAGATCGTGCACTGCTTTAATTAGTGTTCTCCTGTGATCAGCTAAAGTGATAGAATTCAGCTATGACACTGTTACATAAATGGCAATTTGAAAACTGCTACGGCTTTGGTATCAAAGCAGGAACCATAGTATTTCTTCCCGTTCCTGGCAATAGCTTGAACAGACAGACCTGAGATGAAAACCTCTGTTCAACTTAGTTCTTCCTAAATTAGTCACTATGAAATTATCTACTAAAATATTTTCTAAGGATTGCAATATGTTACAATGAAGTGCACACAACTAGATTTGAAATGCTTCTGTCAGACATTAACTTTCCAGCATTAAAACACGAATTGTAAACGGCAGGGAAGATGGAGAAGTATCGTAAGAGTAAAAATCTTGCCTTCTTTAAAAATCACTGCAAAAATGTAGTTTTCAAATATTGCCAATTACTGTTGTTCAGTTCAACGTGTTTCCCAGCAACCCAAAGCCACATGTGAATTAGCACAATAGATAAAATCACTGGAGGTATTGGTGGATGCTGACCTGGCAACATGCACTTGCAGCCCAGAAAGCCAATCACATCCTGGGCTGCACCTAAAGAAAGGTGACCAGCAGGCCCAGGAAGGCGATTCCTCCCCACTACTCTGCTCTCATGAAATCTCACCTGGAGTACTGTGTTCAGCTCCAGGGCTCCCAACACAGGAAAGGTACTGACATGATGAAGTGAGTCCAAAGGAGGACCACCAGAGAGCTGGAGCACCTCTCTGATGAGAAAAGGCTTAGAGAGTTGGGGCTGTTAAGCCCGGAGAAGAGAAAGCCCCAGGGAAACCTTAGAGCAGCCTTCCAGTACCTAAATGTAAATACAAGAAAGATGGAGAGGGACTTTTTCCAAAGCATGTAGCAACAGGACAAGGGCTAATAGCTTTAAACTGAAAAAGAGTAGGTTTAGATCAGCTATTAGAAAGAAATACTTTACTCTGGGAGTGATGAGGCACTGGAACACATTGTTCTGATCAACATGGTCTAGTACAAGGTGTCCCTGCCCACAGCAAAGGGGTGGAAGGAGATGATCTATAAGATCCTTTCCAAACCAAACCATTCTATGAAATGAAGATCAAAATGTCCAACCACAGAATTACCTGATTTTCAGCCTCTTGGAACTCATAATCTCTCTCCTGAGGCATAAACATTTATCTTACCTAAATCTTACAGTTTCAAGTTTTTCTTTACACAGCTAATGATTTCAGAACCAAGTAGCACACTACCAGCCTTCTATTCCTTTTCTGCAACATTGTCCTTAAATATTTGGAGCCCAGGACATCAAAGGGAACTGTTGCTCCCTCAAAATACCCCTGACTACTGAACACATTAGGAAAGCTCTTGTACCTCTGAAAGTTTGTCCTGAATGCTATGTTTGGGTTTCCATCCAGCAGCATTTTATCAAATGTGTTTCACACTCACAGTGTGAAGCAAACAAAAAGGGGGGAGGGGACACACAACATCAGGAAGTGGCGTGGCACCACCATGTGAGCAGGTCATGAGCACGCACCACAAGGTTTTTCTTCCTCCCAGTTCCCCGTCACCTTTTGAGCAAATCTTCCTGGTCAATGTGTGGCTTGCAGAAACTCAAGACAGCAGCCACCCTAGAAGCCTCCATTCTCATTCAGGAGAGCATGTGCTGCAGGCTCTCCCCACAAAGTCAAAGCAACAGCCTCTGAAATAGATTCTAAGAGGAAGCAGTTATTTGAAAACATCACTTGTTTTAAGGGCTAAGAGACTTTTTTTAGAACTGTGAATGGGGATGAACCCTGTCAACGTAAACAAAAGCTCAGCCATGAGCATGGACAGTAATGGATGTTCACTTGAAAGAGAAGTTTGGGTTTGGGAAATTTTAAAAGAAAAAGGGACTTTTCCCTGCTCATCACACATCCCTCCCATCATGCTGAGTGGCTAAGAGGAGGCCATGCAGCCTAACTTAAACAAGGCATAAGTCAGCATTTATGTCCCTGAGCACAGAGACTCCAGTGCTTCAAACCAACCGCTTTGATTCCTGCTCTTCAAAGAGACTGCTTTATTACATGTCTAAGTTGACATCCTCTACAGTGACAAATTCAATTATTTCATATAAAATACATGTAAATAACTCAGTCTAGATACATTATATGAAAGAGGAGGGATACCTCTTCCCCCCTCCCCCATTTCCAGAATTCCATCAGAGCAGCTCTTTATAATAGTGAACAATTTTGTTAATCTCAGTTTAAATGTCTATTGTTCTTCAAAAGTTTGCTTATCTGCATTAAAGTATCTCTATACCAGATGAAGCTTTTATCCTTTAAGCCAAAAATCAAAACAGAAGTTGGAGACAATAACCCAAATTTCCTAGCCTCTTCAGGGAGATACAATAAACTTTCTTCTCAAACAAATAAACAGAAACCACTCCAATGGAAACGGTCTATATTACCTATTAAAAGGCTGGTGGTGGCAGGCAAAACAAGTAAAAGCTTTGTCTTGTACTACTTTGTATATTTAACAACACTCTATAAGCATTAATTTTCAAAAGCAAATTTTGAGGAAACAAATACAGAATTTCTACTATGGTGTAAGGAAAATTACAAGGGAGATGAAAAATCACTGTCCACGACAGAGAAGAAGTCTGGATACAAACCCTGGTTTAAAAGTCATCCTTTGTCCCTGAGATGCATGGGACCAGCCTTGATATAGAACCCAGCTATGAGCACTTCACCACCTGATGCTCTGCAGCCACTAGTCTCAGGAGCAGCCCAACAGAGCTGCTTACTGTGATGCGCTGAAAGCATCCTGGACACGGTAAGGGACCCAAAAGAAAAGGAAGATGGAGGTATGTACAGGGGAAGAACTGAAGGCATTATGCATCCCTGCTCTCTTTTGCATGCAGGATAGAGAGTTGCCCCAGTAATTCATTACTGTGTCTCCAGTGAGATATTGTAAGAAAAATGTGCCTAGAGAGCCTGTTGTCTCCTGTTGTAACAAGTTCAATTCCCTGCAAGCAAAACATAAGTTCAGTCTCAGGGCTTCAGCAAGCCTTGAAGAAATTAGGGCACATTTCTTCCAGTGACTGATTTTAAAACATGACACAGAACACTGGGAAACAAGAGCTATAATGAAAATGAAGAAATGAGTGATACTAACCCACCTGCTTTTTGACCTGAAATGAGACCTGACACAGTGACCAGGACTTGCCACATAAGGTCAGTTTTGGTACAGCAGGTAATTTCTCCAGATAAATTATTCTCGCTATATAGGCAATTTAAAAATAACAAGTATCTAAAATTAAATAGTTAACAACACTAAAATAAAATAGTTAAGAACACTATCCTCACCTGCCTTAATAAATAGATTAAAGGGCAAAGTGGTTGGATTGTACAGTTTCTATTTTAAAAAAAAAATAAAAATCTGTCATCTAGGTGACAACATTTAGCAAAGACATGATGTGCAAGGTGCTTTGCTTCCAAACAAGTTAGACAGTATGACGTTTCAGTAATGTTCACGTAGATTCACCACCACCAAGTTTAAAAATCAAAATTAACTAGGACAGGGAGGAAGGGGAGTCTAAATATTTTACAGTGGGGGTGAGGAAGATATCTAGTTCAGCTGAAATCAACTGAGAATATTGCTACAGCCTGAAGATTTGTATTATTTCAACCTTCCCTCCTAGCTTTAATCTAGGATTACTCAGAATGCAAGTAAGTATATGTTATACACACAACAGGACATTTTACTGATTAATACCTTATTTTTTCAGCCTGCAGAAAGATGTCAGAATGAAATCTGGATCTGTGGAAGCTAGCAGAAAGCCTGTCCCACCTTTCTAGAAAAGAGAATCTTGTTCTGTGCTCATTGTTCTCATTTTCCAAAAGCCACTTTTGGGAACAAGAAAACTACTGGTGAAAACAAGGCCAACTGCTAATGTTATATGACTTTAACAATTATGGGGTTTTTGTTAAATTAAAACTTTACTGTTAAGCCCAATGAAAACTTCTGAAGCTGCTCTATTTCTCCCTGATGCTCAGACCTCTAATAAGTAACTAGTCTCTCATTATTTTATGGGCTTTGTTAATAGTTCTCTAAGGTGTTCTACATAGTCACAGGCCAATGTTTCTAAGCAGCATTAAGAACCTACATCAGACATATAATACATCTCTTAATGTTCAGATATTATGCAAGTAGACTACAGCCTTCTCTGTCCCTTTTGTTTCCTGTACAATTATCCCTATGATAAATTATTAAATGATCCAGCATTTTACTGACTCATCTGTGCACTCATTTAAGGATTGGAGATGGAATACTTTGAACAGTCCAATGTTGTAATTCATTGTCATTGTCTAAAGAGAAAGTTTGGGTGATTCTTATGCCATCCACACCTATGAGTATGGGGAGCAACCTCAGGAGAAAAGATGAGTACACTAAGGTACTTCTGAGATTAGCTTTGCCACACAAATCAACATACCTTTCATATTTTTCTTTTCTTAAAAAGAATTCTGGTGTATACTATCAGTGCAATGCAGAAAATATTACTGAGCTTCAGTCACTAACTTTGCAGGGCTGGAAAGTATCTCCTGAGTTGCTGACTGGGGTTCTCTGTTACAACATGCACTGCATTAAACAACACTTATAATCACAGTTAATTGTAATGTCAAGTAATTAGAAGGGAAAATCTTACTAATTACCTTTTGAATACTACTGTCAAAATTTGTAACACTAGCAAACTAAACTGCATATGCAATTAGTAAGAACCCAATAAAACCCAGTAAAATACTGGTATGATGGAAGACAATGTCAACACAAAGTCTAGTGTTTAACTGCCTAGAAAGCAATAAAAAAAATGCCACGATACTACAGTAGCAATTGTTTTAAATAAAAAACAAAATTATCTCTTATTTTAACAACTAACTTAAAAATTATTTTAAAAAAGATCCAGGCCCACTGTGCCTGGATGTCTAAATAAATTGTCACAAAAATTGCTCTAGACCTATCCTACCAGGATACCCCCTCCTATACTTACAATAAAAGTATCTAATCTGTCTGGCACACCTCTACAACTATAAGGAAAGGAAAATGAAAGTCAGGGATAGTGTCCAGTTGTAAGTCATCTTGGATGTCACAGCCTGTAGAAAAGTGTCCAGGCACCACCACAACAGTGACAACGTGCATGGATTAATATAATAGACACCATAAATCAATTAATGATCTCAATGACACAAAAGGCAAAGGTGTCGAGGAGGAAGAGGTGCAGGAGTTGATACACAGGCTCTAAGAGAAAAGCCACTGCTCCTTTTCAAAGGAAGTTGTTTCTGAAAAACAGATACGGTGCTCGGCTACCTGGCATACACTTCATCTCTGGGATTCCAGAGAGAGCCTGCTGAAGATCACAGCTAGGCTTGGAAGAAAGGTTACACACATACATGCACACAAAAAGGAAAGGAGAATCTGGCATGGAAGATACTATTTCCTTTCTAATATAATCTAAAAGACATAGAGCAGGGAGACTGAATAGGAGTTAAATGACAACTTTTTACTTTCTATTTTTAAGTGTGTGGTTGCAAGATTTTGAGTGATGAAAAGGACTGCAGCAGAGGTAAGGAAATGGAAAACAATGGGAGAGAGCATCATTTGGACCCGTCAGCCCAACACTTCAGAGGCAGGAGAAGCAAGAAACTGCTGTTTGCTGTTATGAGCATATGAAAAGTAGGTCCTAGGCTTCCCTCTGAGCCTGCCTTTATTCGTTATAGCTCCCTTGCCCTCTCTTGAATATTTTCAGCACATCACACCAAGCAGCTGTGCCAGGCTGTTCCTGAGTGAGGGCAGTGTGGAGTAGGCCCAAGGTAGGTGGCTGCAGAGGCTCAGGAGGTGAAGGGCCCATGGCTAGGCTGCAAACCATGCCTGGCCCAATGCACCTCAGGTTACAGTGGATTTTAAGCCAGGGTTTGTATCCACACTTCCTCTCTGTCCTGGGATAGCAATTTTGCATCTCCCTCACAGTTCCTCTTGATCTATAGTACAAAGGGTCTGTTAAGTTCCTCCAGCTTTTGAGAATTATCATTATGGACTGTTGTTTTATATCCAAATCAGTTTGCAAGGACGGGGATTCTTCATCTGTCGGACTTTCAACAAGCTGAATATTCCTTTCTTCTCACTCTTTTTCACTTGTACCTAAGCATAATGGCCCCTCTCCTTCTCCAGTTTTTCCAGAATGGACTGCAGAAGTGCTCCTGTAATTAGTTTCCAGATTTTCCTATACAGTCTCTCTGCTGTAATGCTCCAAACTCTAAGAAGCCTAAGCTATTTATTTCATTGCTTGACACAAATGGAAAGTTCAGGCAGGAGGCTGGAGTCCTGCCATGCCTCCTTCCAGACAATGACTGCCCCAGCTCTTCATTTCTCAGCTATCCTTCACCAAGGAATTAGGACATTTTTGTGCTGGATGCCTAAGTTATGCTTACTACCTCATTTAAGTGTGATGCATGAACTCGGCTCCATGTAATGTAAATGTGTACATATGTCTATAACAAGCTAAGGTAACAATCCCACACAGAGTTAAAAGCTTGGAATTCTTTGATCTTCAGCAAGTCTGAAAGTTTCCATAATGCTTAGTCACAGGCAATATATTATCCTGATCACAGCTGCAGTCTGTAAGATTCTCATTAAAGATAGCATGCCATGGAAAGGTTTTATAAGGATTCACCACTTCATCAATACTTATTCTTCTGCAGCAGAAAATGACAAATTAGGATACAGAACTTTGTGAACATTTACAGGTAACTTATCAAAGGATAAAATACTTTAGTTCTAGATGTTATTAGACTCTAACTGGGATTAGAGTTATCTCTCTGTAATAGAGATTTTGTCTCTCTTATAAGTGATATGAGAAATACTGCATAGATTATTAAACACTTGGTAGAGGACACATTCCAATCATATTGAAATCAGAATAAGCTGCAATACAATAAAACATTTATGCTTGTTATTTTCATGGAGAAGTAGCAATCAAAGATACTTAAACACAGAAGCCTGTAGAAAATGAAGGAAATTTTGAATACAACTGCTGTTCCTTTTGTGCTGTCTGGACCAATATTACAAAGGTTAGATTAATTCACCTATTTATTTATTTATTTTTTCATTCATTCATTGGTGTTGAGTGCCAGAGGTTACTTTTGGTTTAGATTTTAGTGCTATTTAAAAAAACAGAAAAACTTAAAGTTCTGTAAAATAACTACAGCACAAGGACTTGATCAAACACAGAATCACTTCCTCAAAGGTTTGCATTCAGTCAGACTCTCAAGATTCATGGAAGTATCTCCTCACAACTGCATCTCTAGTATCACTCCAAATCTTAAAGAAATTTTCTCTTTACTGTCACATAGCCATAACTCTTCTTCCTCTGGAGGCGAGCAGATCACCCAGAATCACCCATAAGGAAAAAGCACCAGACTTATAGTCATTGCTGGACATACAAGGACTGCAACCTACTGAAGTGCTCTGATGCAAAGCAACAATGATGAGCCCCTTCACAAATTTTTATAACTTTCATGACAAAATCAGGCTACCGCAACTGGTTTTTGCTAGTGGTTCTGGATGGTTGGTTATCAGGGCAGCACTTGCTTGTACCATTTCAGAATAAAACATTCTAAGTGCAGGAGAGAGATCATGATGGAATCTGCTGAAAAGAATAAACCAAATACCCTTCCCAAAACACCCAGAGTCACAAGCAGCCTCTGAGCTATCTTCCCAAAACAGGTAAAAGGGGACCCTGGCTATGACCATGCATTTAGGTAGCCACACAGTATCATAATCTGCTCCTACATGGTTAAAGGCTTTGCCCAGTAACTACCAATAAGGGATATCAACTGGGTACAGCCCTCTTCCTTCTGAGGGGCAGGCCTTTCCTTGCCATTAGCCCCATCCTCCCTGGTTCAGCATGCTTCCATGCTATAGCCAGAAAAACCCCAGAAACGCTCCAGATGACTCAGCAAGATGCTTTCATAAGCATCATCCCCTGTGATTTGACTGAACGAGTTGAAGCATGTATGGAGCAATTGAAGGATTTGGCAAGATATTGCAGCAAATTCAGAAAAGAGACAAAAGTGAAACAAGCTAATCAAGTGGAAACACAAACTGCTTTCTGACATCATTATTCTGTGGTTGCTGAGCTTCTTCACAGGGAGCTCAGCAAAATCACAACTGAAGCATGTCATTATGCTCCACAAAAAGAAGGCAACTGGCAATCCACCTGATCAGTCTTCCATAGGATTACTTATACCCACAAACATCAGCTTACTCTTTCTCAACAACATATTCTTTAATAGTAATAAATTTTGACTTTTCAAATCATAAACATCAATAAACCATGGCAAAGCTTATTACTTTTGTATGTTAGATAAAAGCACTACTGCAGTACCATGTATCCTGAAGTATCTTGTAGGATGCTTGAGGGTAGTTCAGTGAGAAATAAATACATTTTAGAACCACAGTACTACAGCGAGTTACAATGGCTTGGGACACAAATCAATTTTTGACTATAGGCAGCTATAACCCACTTAGCAAAGACACTACTAGTGAAGATTGAGCTATGGTCTATATAGGCATATTTTACTCCAATCTAGAAAGACAGAATTTAGCACAATTTATGGCATTCTGTTAAGATTTTGCTGGCTAGAAAGCTCTTAATCTCCACCATAATTAAAGAAGATTAAACTTTGTTTGCCATTTGAAAAACATAAGCAATGCTTTCTAGCAAGGTAGCATTGTATAGATTCCAGATTTTAATCAAAGCAACAGTACTTGCTACCAGAAGTGGAATAAACCTGCTTATTTCATCTATTATTTTGCTTCCCAAAACTTAAAAGAGTACTTTATGTTCTCTCATCTCTGAGGTCTCTGCATTTCTGTTCAAAAGCTCTGTAATTTACATCTCACATGTTTTGCATTGTCCTCCACAGGGAGAAGCTGACTTGCTGTCTTCCTCCTGAAGGTCCTGGTAGCCAGAGGAACCCAGCAACACCACAATGGGACCAGGAGGCTGAGCAGAGGCAATGCCAGAAGCCAGGGAGGGTGAGAGGCCTCACTACTGTATGTTTTCAAAACCTGAGTGACCAAGACTTGGGGCACAACCCAGTCAATCTATGAAGTTAGCCTGGATTAGAGCAGTGGACTGAAGGAACAGAGGAAGAAAAAGGCAAGTAATGGGCTTCAGAATTACTGCGGAGAAATAGTCATGATTGGCAAGTACAAAATATTGCAGAGAACACAAAACAAACCCACAAAACATGGCCTAACAGCTGTTATTTCATTACCTACAATATCTGAAGAGGCAAACTGTATGCTCTGTTTATTTTCATTCACCGTAAGCACTTTGCACTTAGCAGATGCCAGCATGTTTTGACTAGAAACACACAATTAAACTTGCCTGGAAATATCCAACTGCAGTAGGTGGGAGAATAACCACTATTGAACCACTTCAAACTAGCTTGCAGGCAGCAGGACAATCTATCAGCTACAGTAGCCAAGACAAGTTTAGGAAACCAAAATGTTTGACTGTATGGAAGTTTATTTGAACTGTAATTGTGGAAGTGGAGGGAAATAGTGCCCTACACACAACTGAGATCTCCTACCTGCCTCCCTCTGCTGTCTCAGCACTAATAATGTACTCTATAAGCAGATTAAACCACAGATTCCATTTATTAGACATTAACATGAAGGCATTTAAAGCCTTTATAATGGGAAAGAAGGCTAAGTTAATGCCATCTTCAACAACATGTGGAAAGATAACAGCAGTGTTCAACAGTAGGAACAAGCTCAAACATGGTGACGAGAAAATTAACCGACCAATTCATTAGCCACAAAAAGTACCTCATTTGAAGACAACCTAAAAAAAGCATTGACATTGCTGCTTTTGCTTGTGTTTGCTAGGAGCCTGAGCTACCCTCCATGTAGAAAGATATTTTTCTCACAGTACTGTGACATTTCCTATACAGTTCATCTTGGTTAATCCTGGGCTAGAGAAGACTATACATTAAAGCAGCATGCACGTAGGGCTCAGCCCTGCAACGTGTTGAGTGCTCTGGCCCCTGGCCACCAGAGCACTTAGGTACATGTTCTACTTTAAACACATGAGCAGTTCTGCTGAAATTCAGAGAGAAAGTCACAGTATGGGAAGAGCCAGATTATGCCCTGCAAATGTGAAGCTATATTAAAAACAAGAGCAAAGCACAATTTAAAACTAACACAATTATTTCCCTGGGTCAGGTAAATCTATCGTGGTAGACAAGTTGTTCTACAGCACATTAATAGGGTCAGAGAGGTCTCTCAGCCTGTGCGTGGCTCAGCTGTGCTCCTAAATGGGACAAGCATGAGAAAATTGTTTTGCAGAAAGTACTGTGAACATTCAAAGTAAAGTTCAGCAATATCATTCACTGCCACTGAAACCAAAAAGGCAGGCAGAAACCGAAACCTGAAAGATGTCCTCAATTCTTGTCTGGCTCTCAGGGTTCTGTGCCATGAAGGACGTGTGTGCCCTTCATGAAGTTGTTCAAGCTTACACTGTCTTTTAACAACTACCCAGGTCTGGCTAATTTCTTTCCTTTTTGACAGTGACAAAAGCAATAGAATTGTATGAATTATTCCCCTGGAAATGCTATTAACATTTCAGTGTTAAAATTACACTGTGTCAAGTTGTAGACAAAAAAAGGAGTTGGAGAGTACAGAAAATTTCTGTACACTTAGTGCTTCTAGGATAGGATTTTTAAAAAAAGACATCAAGGCCACTTTTACTTGTGCACCTAAATATTTATCATTCAGATGCAAAGGAATTATTACTGTATCCTATTATGATCAGATTTTCTGAAATGTGAATATTACACAATGCACCAATTTTATTTCACAAAAAATCTGGTTTTAATTTTGAGATCACAAATTAATTTTAGCATATTTTATATATATCTTGCTCAAACACATCTGAAACAATTTAAATTATTTTTGTGACATGCTGCAATCTTCACCTTGAGTGCCAACCTCTGCAATGTTTATCAGCCTAGAGGGATGAGATAATAAATAACCCCCTTGCTTCAAGAAGGATTTTACAATGCAAAATGTCACAGCCCAGTAAAGCAATGCTAGCATATCTTAGAGAATTGTTGTATCAATGACATTTTAAAACTTTAGAGAATAGGAATTATAAGTTAAGAGATCAGCAAGACTCTGTTGTTGATTTTGCAGCACATGAAATTGTAACCCTTCCACCACTGCACCTGAGGGCCTCAGCTTCTTCAACATCATTGTATTTAAAAATTAAATTAAATTTTAAAAAGGAAGGAAAAGTCTAATTAGAAAGCCTTTCGCCTTTCTGTAACTACTACTGTACACAACCTTCCCACATTTTCCCCCACTGAAATCCTCACTAGTTTTACCAGGTTTGGTGGGAACCAGTGATTGAGAAACTTGGTTCAAGATTTTGGGCTCCTTCATGCAAGGATGAAACAACATACATCTGAGCCACAGGCTGCACAGCAGAGCCCAAAGTCTTGTAGCTGAAAGGAAAAGTTGGAACAGGATCCTGAGAAGCAGGCTCCAGGTGACAGTTCATACAAACCCTTGGGACACAGGATTTCTCTCATTTATGTGGGCTGGGGCACACAGACTCCCCATCCCTGAATCTAAAGAAATGCTTAGTTTTAAAAAGACCTCTAAGATCATTAAGTCCAACCATTAACCCAGCACTGCCAAGTCCATCACTAAACCATGACCCTAAGTGCCACATCTACACATCTTTTAAATACCTCCAGGGTTGGTGACTGCACCACTGGCCTGGGCAACCCATTCTAATGCTTAACAACCCTTTTGGTGAGGGTTGTTGCCAGATGCAAGAGTACTTCAAAGCTGTAAGAAAAAGCATTTTTAAAATATATTTCAACATCTTGCCTATTATCAGCTAGATCCGTTCTCTTTTTTTTGATGCCAGGGCTCTCGTAACATACCTTTCAGGAGCTGAACACATTGCCAGCCATTTCTGTCACCCTGGCAGCTACGACACGCACTGTCCCAGCCATTTCTGTCACCCTGGCAGCTATGACATGCACTGTTCAGAAGGATGATTTCAGTATACTTCCCCAGTACTGCAAAACCTCTGTTTATAACTTCCTTCTTGGCCCTACCCTGTAGTGCTTAACTTTATCAGTTCTCATCAACACAACAGATTAGATTACTGAGCCCTGACAGGCTGCAGAAAAAGACTCAGTTTGATGTACCATGCTATCCATTCTGCTTTTCCTGATGCCCATGGCTGCTCTGTAGAATAGCTGTAGCTGGGAAGTTCTGCATTTGTTTGTTTTAAGGGTGATTTCATATGGAACAGTATTGTTATGCTGTTCTTCGGACATGATTTGATTTGGCTGACAATGAATCAGTCCTGTTATGTTGCTAGGCCACCATGTCTTACTGGGCTCTGATAAGTTACTGAAGCAGTTACATTTCTAAAAGCCACCATGAGAATTACTGATGGTATGCATACAGATCTAGCAAGGTGAGCTTCAGATGGTGCTCAACAGCAAAGGGTCACAGAATTCATTGAATATATTCACTATTTATATTTCAGAGATTGCTGCTTAGTCCACCTGCCCTAATGATTAAGAGCTTCCCTTTTAACTCCTAAACTTCATTTATACATAGTTTATAAAATTAGTCTTTCATTTAATGAAGATTGGTCTGCATTACTCTCTTTCAAGGACAATCACAGAGAAGAAAAAAACCAAACCCACCGTAAATCAGCACCTCAGTAAAAGCCAAACCAGTTTGAAAAGAAACCAGTGGAAGCAAACAAAGCAACCATCACTTTTGAACTATAAATAAATAGAGGGAAAAACACAGCCTGCAATCTTTCATAAGAAAGAAGAAACAAGTGTGATACTGACTGAAAAGGACTGTATAAATGCAGAGACACAGATAAGGCAGAGAGTTAACCATGTCAGAACTAAGTAAATATTGGTCCACATAAAAAAAAAAAAAAAAAAAAAATTAAAAAAACATACATTTCTATTCATATTGACACCCAGAAAAAAAAAAAAAAAAATTAAAAAAGCATACATTTCTATTCATATTGACACCCGCTGTAAACCTGATTTACTCAACAATTTAATCATTATTTTGCCAAATTGCAAACAGGAAACAAACCCAAGCCCAATCAGACTTACAAAGAATACTTGAAGTAACTACTCTGCTGTTACCACTGAAAATTCGGTCCCTTTCCCACCAACAAGGGAGGGCTCTGAATGAGCTCAGGAGTGAGGGACACAAGCAATCAGGAGTTATTGGCAAACAGAGAGACAGGAGCTGCACTGGAGAGCAGTGCTAAGCCTGGACATCACCCCCTCTGCACTACACCTGCCAGTGCCTGGGATATACAGTCTTCAAGTCATGCCTTCAAGGCACCGTTTAAAGTCTTTTTTTTCGTTGTAGCACTGCATTAAGCCACACGGACATTGCACAGCTCAGGACTGGCTTTGTGTCCTGCTATGTGACACAGTTGTACCTGCCACTACAGTATGGGATCGGATTTTGGGCAGGCACATCAGCAGAGAGCCAGTCCTGACCGCTGAAGAAAAGCAAGGAGATGATGGGCTAAGGAAAGAAAACTAACCATCAGCATCATAGCTGATGCACGGTGAAGCCAACAGCTTTCACTTGGTTAGTACTGGGACAGGAAGAGATTTCAGTGCATGTGGACAGAAGCAAATGCTGATGCTGTACTGTTCCTTCCACTACACGCCGCAATATGAAAAGAGCTTGTTTCTACAAATAAAGGTTATTTCTTAACTGATTTTCAACTGGCCAAGACAGTCCAAAACACCTTATCTAAAGTTAGTAATTGCTCTCCTGACCTGAATTAAAAAGATCATTGACCCAGATTAATTAGACATGTTTAGAAAACCAAATTATAAGGAACATGTTTAGACTTTTACTAAAGAAAAAGCTGAATTTCCGCATAATTCAAAAATATCAATACATTCCACTTGATCTAAATAAGATTAATTTATAGATTGTAAGTTTGATACACTGCCACTTTCTCCTGTTTAAATTCCTGAAAATTACTCCTGTACCAGTTGATATTAGTCCACATACTTTAACTTTTCAAATTAAAGTGAATTATAATGTGCCCATGTTGGAGCACAAAAAAGTTGAGACAACCACCACCACTGTGCACCAGATTAACCACACAGAGTTAATTAGAGCAATTTTCCAATTTGAGCAAGTAGATATAAATCAGAGGTAAGTGAATATACATGCAGTAGAGTTGACTGCTTTGATTATATTTTGTATGACCCACAAGATGTGCCCAGAAAACACTCACAGCAGGAAAAACAATTGAGAGCTCAGACAGCTAATTAATACTGCTAATTTAACTTGTACCCTAACGCACCACTTACTGTCATCTACACTCCGTCAAGGAGTAGATGGTGACAGTTCTCAAGCATTGCTAGTAAATTATTTTCATTTTGTCCTTTCCCTCATGAACAAAACATCACAGTGACAGAAGCTGCTTGACCTACTTTCTAAGCAAGAGATTTCCAAAGAAGCACTCCTCCCTTCCCCCATTATTCTTGATTTCTGCTCTATTTTCTTTATACCTCCAGTATGCACAAGAGCACACAAAATAACTACTAAACTAACGTGCTGCGTGTCACATATGCCTAAAATTAATCTCACCTATTCTTTTCCTGGATTATGAATTTTAATTTACCGTATACTCCGTAAGCAGGGGACAAGCCCCACAACTGCAGTAAAAACACAGACAATGCTAGTTTATCACTCATAACAGTAGGCCACAAGACACTGATCTTCTCCAGATCTCAGGGATATGCTAAACTTTAAAAGACTGCAAAAGAGCTTTGATAAACTTTCTGTGGATACCACAGAAGTGAAGCAACTTCCTGGAAAAGTCTGCTTCTTGTACATAATTTTCTTAACTGCGTTATTTCTTGTACGAACAGCTGCAAGTCTTGAAGTCATAAAATGACACTATGCCATGGGGCTTCCCTTTGAAACCTCAATGCCAGCAACTGCTGTGCAGCTACAGTTTCAAGATGGCCAGCCTTGTTTTATCTTTGCCTTTTGTTTCCTTGAATGCCTGTTCCTTCCATTTTCTTTCACCTTGAGGCCCAACAGGGGTCTCAAGGCAACAACAGGCTTTTCCAGGAGCTTGTGCAAGGGCATAGCAATGATCATCCTCTCAGTGGAGTCAGGACAGTATAATCTCTGCATATATGAAGATGGTTACAGCCAGCAGATAGATGCTCATATACTTGGAAACAAAATTCTTTTCTCACAAGAGAGGCACTTTGAAGTTCTTACTTCTTATGCTTAGTACAATTCCTCACACAAACCCGGTGGCACATGAAGATTCACGCTGTACAGCTAGTCTTGGATAATGGGTTCATTACAATGGAATCCTTACCCATATTAAATGGGGGAGAAAGGTGATGGTTTATTATTTTTTATTGATGTAACACAAAACTACCCTTTGGGAAAAATAACATCGTTTTCCCATTAATTTATTGGAAAAGCAGTGTGGATTTAGTTAGTGTGGGGGGGAATAATTCACAGAATTTAACATTGTTTTAGGATGCTGGAAAATGTTAACATGAGTTCAGGAAACTTAAAAAAATCTGTTTTCAAAAACTTTCTGAAAACTCACAGTTCCGGAAAATGTATAGGGATGGGGAAAATGTTGCTGAAAGATAGTCACCTCTGTGTTGTCTGGGGCTCAGACACGGGGAAGGAAGGAAAGGGGTAGAATGTTCAACCTCAGCGTGGAATGAACTCTTCTCAAGTCTGGTGGTTCAGTGCTGTTTCTGGCTGGGATAGATAATTATGCTGTCACAAAAACATTTCTCCACTTAGTTGATTTTTCACCTATCACATCAGGAAACTGAAACCTTAAGGATTAATTAAGGAATTTGAAAAAATATTATACCTATAGAGTTCATCAATTTTGAGAAGTGTCCAATTATTCCAATAATTTAGTCCAGCTGAGCACAGGCAGCTCTTTAAGTGTTGTATGACATACTTTTGATGAATTAAATCATTCTTAGCAGCAACATAACCAGATAATGACAAATTTCTTTGAACATGAATATTAGCCCCTTGCTTTGACTTCTCCTACATGACTAATTTAAGCAGAGGGAGAGGAAAAGCAGAGGAAAAATAAGAGCTTTATTTCAGCCCTTCAAACAGTTAGGAGCTTATCAGTAATGAAACACTGTATAATCATGAATTCAATCCAAAACTCATAGAACACTGGGAGCAAAAATAAAAGTCAAACATAATCAAAAACTCTGTCAACAATGATACGCTCAGAGAGATGTGGTAAAAAAACAGCTGCATAAAACACAGTTTACAAGCAAAGTCTATAGCTTTCTTTAACCAAATAGAGGGGGAAGAGACAATGTTAGCTGTCTCATAATACTCCACGAGGTGATAATAATATGACAGCATTATTTATCTTCTGAAATAACAATGACTCTTCATGAACAGCTGAATTAGCCCTTATCTTATAACTAGCTCAGGATTATAGACATATGTAATGGCAGAGAATGCATGCAGCCCTCACATGGATAGCACTGCAGTTGCATGTTCCTTCTTTCTTTCACCTGTGTCATCCACAAAAGACTGGGAGCCCTGGATGACATCACCATGTCCATCCTAAACATGGAAATTAAGCCACCCCTTCCCAAATACACATCCTTTTAAAAATAGCAAAAGATTATCTGTCTCTCTTGCCCAACTAGATTACTCCCAAACACAATGGACAAGAATAACCCATCTTGCTTATTCACAATGTTAACATACTTCACAGAGGTTTAAATAGTTTCCTCTTCATACACTCCAAGGTTTCTGTTTACTGATCTGAAATGTTCTTAATGTTCTTCTTTATTATGCACAGGACAAAGAACTGGCACACTTCTAATAAAAACAAAAAAAGGCAATCTATTGTAAATCGTTTCTCCTCAGTTAGGCTCTAGTCCCTCTGGCTTTAAGTTTTTTTAATAGAACTTTAACAAATATGGTGAGCTTGTGCTTGAATCAGCTCAAGTATGTAGTTTGGAAGTAATTTAAATTGCTGCACAGCTGACTAACATTCAGAACTAAATCACACACATGATTATTTTATGACCTTGCTTGGAGTCAACATAAAGTTGAGTTGTGCTGCAATTTAAATTACTTCCAAACTTCTGGCAAGAACAATCTTTGGATAGTAACTAGCACTATTCTTTATAGACTTGATTTTCTAACACCAGCACCTGAATTCATTTAATCCGAGCTTCTCAGACTCATTGCCATCACCTGCTGTAGATGCAAATGTGTTGCTTCAGGGTCTTATTGGAAAGGTTGTCTGATGCCTCAATTCTCACAGGATTCATCACTTTGAGGCAGATCCTTCACTTCCTCTCCCCGGAGTATAATCACACCCACAAATCCGTTCTCCACAAATGCATTCAGCTGCTCTCTGATAGCTAGGTAGCTAGGCAGCTTATGAAGCAATAAAATTATTCTCTTAACATAAAAAATGTTCTCTCCTTCTTCTAATGTAGCAAAGCCAAAATATCAGCAATTTTTAGAGAAGGAAAAGGTGCACCATGAGATATTTTAAATATGTCTTATATGCTACTGTGGTGTTACCTATTTCTACATGGAATCATTTCTTTCCAGGCATGGGAAGCAAAGCCACCTGGAGGAGGGAACACAGCAGCTGCTCAATGGAGCAAAGCAACAGAACAGTTTAGAGGCAGAAATAAAGAATGGTAGACTATAAAATTGAAATAAAGTTAAAAGGTTATGATGCAAGATGTAATACAAGCTGAAATCTGGTCAGGATGACCCCAAATGGCACAGTTTATTTTATTAGTACAAATGGCTGAAACCTTGGTGTTATCTCTTATTCAAAATGTTTCAGCTTTAAAGCATGGTACTGATTAATTAGGACTATACAAGAAAGTCTTGTATAATGCAGTCAAGCCATTAACTTCACTTGGCTGAAGCTGAAACTTGGACTCTAAGTATTAAGTCCTGAATAGAGCTATATAATCTCCAATGGGAAATAATTTCCGCACCACTAAAATGCCCACATTGCTGTGGTGAAACACTGACTATTCAACAGGGCACCACAACATCCATTTCACTTAGGAGTGGAAATGAAGACTGTCTAATCCATGGAAAACTACAGATGAGTAAACATGTAAAACCAGGAAAGCTCTTCCCAAAGTGAAGACATGACAAAGACTCGTAGAATTAAAAGGTTATTTTGATGAAGCTACTGTAGTGTATAAACAGAGGCAAGACTCTAGTTTGATGCTATACTGAAACATTGCTGTACTTTTATAGCTGATCCTGTGTAAGGCAAAAGAATATAAGAGAGAACAATTTTCAGTAGTTAGCACAGGCAACAAAAAAGGCAAGAAGCAGCACAACCTTGTGAAAAACAGAAAAAAAAATATAAAAAAACCAATAACATAATAATACAAAGATTATTTAAGATTATTTAGAAAAGAGGCGGCACAGGATTCAGTAAGAACAATTACATTGCACAAAGTAGAAAAAAAGAAGTTGCAAATGGTTCAAAAAGTCTCACTTCTCCCAGTTTGTTTCTGTTGCAAGCTCCTAGTTTTAATAAATCTAATATTCTGCTTATGCATAAAGAAGACATCAGGTAGCATGCAACACAGAGTGTGTTACTTCTGTGAATGTCAAACCATCATGTTTCTATCATTTTAAGGCAGCTTTTGTGTACTTAAAATGTACAATCCACTTGAAAAAGCACAACCACTGCAGAGATGCAATTGCTACAGCTCCAACAAAATAAAATGAACTATAGGAAGCATTGAGTTCTTCATGCTTATTGTAGCCTGCTTTTAAAATAGGAAATAACAATACTGCACACACAGACAATTCCAGAGGGGAATATATCCCCTTCTATGATATGTATCTAAGATGGATGTAAGAGAGGAATTGCCTTCTGAAGTTATCTGCTTCTCCCTGTTGACAAGTGAGAAACACCAGATGAATCTTACCTTTACTATAAAGATCTGAATAGTAAAAGATGCACAGTAATGGATTCAGAACTCGGATAAAGTGTGAATTTTCTTTTTTTTATAAGTCTTATTTTAAAAGAAAGAGATTACTTTCCAAATTTGCTCCTCTCCTATTTTTCCTACCAAACAACTATTTCTACAGTACCTCTGTATACTTTAAACTATTATTTCACCTTTTTAGGTATGTGTACATTTTAATATATATAT
>NW_008681212.1:0-847 GCF_000695815.1 Acanthisitta chloris | reverse complement strand
ACCATCTGAAATACAGCATCTCTTCAATGAAGAACTAAGTTCTTTAGACCACTGTGTTTCACAGAAAACCAACATACAGTAGAACTGACAATTAAAGAAGGCCAAGAGGGAAAATATGGAGAAGCTCAACAGAACTCGTTATATAAAGCAGATGTAGCCACCTTAAATCCTTTTAGAAACACACACACACACAGAAGTCAGATTTTACGAAAAGACTCAGCTTCTTAAAACACGTTACTTACTGCGCTTTCTTCTTATACTCTTGAGTAACACAATCACCCTTTTGAAGAATTCGCATAAGTTTCATGAACGCAATTCTGTGTCTTGCTCGTGCAATGGACATATCCTGAGGCATCTGCTTTACAGCTTCACGAAAAGGGACAGCAGTGACTACATAGAAGTTAAAGTTGGATTAGATCAGTCGCTATTAGCAAATGAACGACTTGCTAATCTACCTACTTTGACCTGAAAGACTCACAGATCAAGATAGAGAGCAAAACAGTCTCCACTGTTCTATCAGCAGTAGCTCTATGCAAGTGCATAGAGCACTGTGAAAGACTCTGAACTGATCATCCAACTCAGAACTACTTATAGCTCATCATATATTCCAGACTTGATATACTGACAAACATAACAAATGAAGCATTTTTATTGTTCCATTACAGCTTACCAAGAGAGCTCATTTTCAAGTCGTCAATCATTACATATCTTGCAAACCGGTAGAACAGGTGAACAACTTTATGACCAAGAGGACAAACCATAGTAGAACGTGTAATTCGTGGAAGATGGCTGTGCTTTTCATTCTAGAAAAGTAAAATCGCTTTAAGCCCAAAACTAACCTCAGAAA
>NW_008681211.1:0-2267 GCF_000695815.1 Acanthisitta chloris | reverse complement strand
AATGAACAAACTCATATGCAACCCTTTACACTAATACCAGGGAGGGCTTGGGCTAATCCAAAGCAGCATTCTTGTATTTTTGCTCTTAATTTGTAGCTGGCAAGGGGGTAATTAAGGCTTATCCTTAGCTGTAGAAACTTGGGGAACTCTATTTTTGTCTCCTTAGGCTGTTGTTTCAAAGTTGGCTTTAAATTCAGGACCTCAGTTAACTTCTGCCCTGCCTGTCCAGCCCCCAGCTGGCCTTGGACAGACTGGCTGATCTCTGGGAGTTCAACTTGTCCCTCTTTCAGCCTGAGGCATCAAGGACAAAATGTGAAGAATTTTTTGAATTTTGGTCCCGATTGGAAGGGGCCTGGGTGCCACAAAGGGATCCCAGTGTGGCTATGGACAGAGTGCCCCAACTTTATCATGCCCCTTACCTGTCTGGGCAGGGACAGTCCTTCCCTCTGGCATATGGAGCATGCCCTGACGTGGTGGATGCAGGAGACTCTGAACTACAAAGCACATAGCATCACTCTAACCTTCACCCTTTAAGGGTAGCTAAGAAGTGGGTGGGTGTAGGAAGGCATGATCTGAGCACTGAGTGAGGCTGCTACAGCCTCACCACTGTTGCCTGTTCCAACAGCGAACAAGGCCCTAGGCCATACGTGACTGCCAGCCTGTGTATCAGCATCCTTGGCGGTGATGTTCTGCTGTGTAATTGCAGTGCTCCAGGCTCTGTCACACACAGTGTACCCCTGGGCTGCTCATATGGGATGCCACCACTTGCACAGTCCCATTAGTCACACACAGTGTACCCCTGGGCTGCTCACATGGGATGCCACCACTGGCACAGTCCCATTAGGCTTAACCCAGATGTGAATGATTTTCAAGCTTTCCCCTGGTTCTGCTCCAGTGAATTTACAGACTTTTTCAGCTTCCCTTTCCTTGTGCTGCCTTGCCTGAGCCTCCCTCAGCTCCTTGAGAGCCCTCTCCTCCATGTCTGCAGCCATCTGCAGCCTCTCTGGGTCTCAGTGCTTCATCAGCTCCCATCTGGAATTCATCTTGGTGATCTCACATCTTGCTGATGTGCAGCCTCATCTGCACTCCAGAGGGACAGACTGTGCTTCCCCTGGAATCCTACTTCAAAACCCAGCAGTGTGGGTGTGTGTAAGTTGCCTCTGGCCATCATGGGGGCACATTTCCCCTCCAGTTGCAGTGTTTGCTTGATGACTAGGGAAATGCAGGACATAGCAGAGAGGATGAAGAATTCTCAGCAGCTATAAATCCACTCTGACTACTTCTCTTCTCTCCCAGATTGTGTTGCCATTTGCACACAGAGCTCCCACATTCAGCTCAGGGTGCTCCCTACACCAAAATCTCCTTAGGCTGAGAGCTGACACTGGGCAGGCCACATAAGCTGAAGCCCTTGGTTTGCTTTAGCTGATGGAGCAGCTTTTCTCTGGCTTCCCTTCCATTAAACCTCCTGATGAGATTCTGGCATACCATGTGGCCAGGGTACAGCAGGATTACTGGTAGGACTCATAGAGACATCGACTCCTGTGGAGAGCGATTAGCAGCTCAACATACACTCCTGCCTTCTGAGAGCCTTCAGGGAGCTGATTGGGCACTGCAGTAATGTAATGTCTGGGAGCAGGGGAGATCAGAGTGGCAGCAGTGTCTGAGTGCATGACCGGGCGATGGGAACAACATTTTTCAGACTGTTTCTGATGGGGAGTCACCTCTAGCTCTAGGAATTGTATTACATTGGCACTGTTGTGCTTGATATAAAGAGCTAAAAAACACCCTCTGAGCATGAAAATAACCATCAGGGAACAGTGAGTGCTGGAGATGGCAGCAGCTGCCAGGGAGTTGTCTGCCAGGGAGGTGTAAGGTAAGGCCGCTGGTTTGGCTGGACAAAGCCCTGGGAAAGGAAAGGCAGTTTCCCCATTGCTCTCACCCACAGCTCCACCGCCCCAGGCACAAGCAGAGGAGGAGCAGTGGCCGCTGTTTCTGTGGTGTTAGCAGTGTGTGCACCTGTGCAGCAGGTACATCCGACTGCTGCAGGGCATCGAGGCAGGACATCTCTGCTGTGCCCACCCACGGTACCAGGCTGTGCACCGAGCCACGGACCCACCGCTTGGCCCTCTGGCAGCTGGTGGTGAAAACAGAGCCCTCACAGACGGGCCACGCCGTCTGCCCTCCCTGCAGGCTCAGCGGTTGGGTCCACAGTGCCCCGAGCGGGAAATACTCCCGTGGAGGACAAGCAGCACCGCGGGAGCTGGCCC
>NW_008681210.1:0-2355 GCF_000695815.1 Acanthisitta chloris | reverse complement strand
GGAGAGATGGGAATGGGAGAGATGGGAGAGATGGGAATAGGAATGGAGAGATGGGAATGGGGCTGGGATTGGAACACCCCCTGGGGCATCCCACGGGATACCCCACGGACACCATCCACGGGATAGACGAGGTCAGGGAATGGGGAGATGGGAATGGGAGAGATGGAAATGGGAATGGAGAGATGGGAATGGGAATGGGGAGATGGGAGTGGGAGAGATGGGAATGGGAATGGAGAGATGGGAATGGGAATGGGGAGATGGGAGAGATGGGAATGGGGCTGGGATTGGAACAGCCCTCAGGGCATCCCACGGGATACCCCACGGACACCATCCACGGGATACACAAGGTCAGGGAATGGAGAGATGGGAGAGACGGGAATGGAGAGATGGGAATGGGAATGGAGAGATGGGAATGGGGAGCTGGGATTGGAACATCCCCCGGGGCATCCCACAGGATACCCCACGGACACCATCCACGGGATACACAAGGTCAGGGAATGGAGAGATGGGAGAGATGGGAGAGTGGGAGAGATGGGAATGGGAGTGGAGAAATGGGAATGGAGAGATGGGAATGGGAGAGATGGGAATGGGATTGGGAGAGGTGGGAACTGGGGTGAGCCTCGGGAGTAGGGCTGGGATCAGGTCACAGGGTAGAGATGGGTTCTGGGGGGAATCCTTGGGATTGGGGCCTGGGATTGGGATACAGCCCATGGGAATTCTGGAGGGAATCCTTGGGATTGGGGCCTGGGATTGGTATACAGCCCGTGGGAATTCTGAGGGGAATCCTTGGGATTGAAGGCCTGAAATCCAATTCCAACCCTTGGGAATCCTGAGAGGATGGAGATTGAGACCCAGGGGGAATCCTTGGGAATGGGATCCCAAAATCCAGCTCCAACCCTTGGGAATTCTCTGGATGGGAGGGATGAGGTTGGGCTCATTGAGATTGGGAATTTTCAGTGGGAATGGGAAGGATTGAATTGGGATCGCTGGCATTTCCCACGGGGCACAGCTCCCTCTGGGAATGCCCTTTGGGAATTCTGGGTGGGGAGGAAATTGGGATCATGGAATGCTCCTCCCTGAGGGATTCTCCCTGTGTTTTCCCTGCCCTGCAGCCTCTGGATTCCATGCACGAGAAGGGAATTCCGGAGGATCCGCGTTATGGCCAGATGAAAGGGATGGGGATGCGCCCGGGGGGACACGCCGGGATGGGACCCCCCCCCAGCCCTATGGATCAGCATTCCCAAGGTTGGGAACACTGGGAACAGCCTTGGGAGTGGGGGGAGGGAGGGCACAGATCCTGGATTTGGGAAGGGCATGTGGAATTCCAGGATTTAGGGGAGGTTTAATCGTTCTAAGGGTTTGTCAGGGTTCAATCCTGGATTTGGGAAGGGCATGTGGAATTCCAGGATTTAGGGGAGGTTTAATCGTTCTAAGGGTTTGTCAGGGTTCAATCCTGGATTTGGGAAGGGCATGTGGAATTCCAGGATTTAGGGGAGGTTTAATCGTTCTAAGGGTTTGTCAGGGTTCAATCCTGGATTTGGGAAGGGCATGTGGAATTCCAGGATTTAGGGGAGGTTTAATCGTTCTAAGGGTTTGTCAGGGTTCAATCCTGGATTTGGGAAGGGCATGTGGAATTCCAGGATTTAGGGGAGGTTTAATCGTTCTAAGGGTTTGTCAGGGTTCAATCCTGGATTTGGGAAGGGCATGTGGAATTCCAGGATTTAGGGGAGGTTTAATCGTTCTAAGGGTTTGTCAGGGTTCAATCCTGGATTTGGGAAGGGCATGTGGAATTCCAGGATTTAGGGGAGGTTTAATCGTTCTAAGGGTTTGTCAGGGTTCAATCCTGGATTTGGGAAGGGCATGTGGAATTCCAGGATTTAGGGGAGGTTTAATCGTTCTAAGGGTTTGTCAGGGTTCAATCCTGGATTTGGGAAGGGCATGTGGAATTCCAGGATTTAGGGGAGGTTTAATCGTTCTAAGGGTTTGTCAGGGTTCAGTCCTGGATTTGGGAAAGGGATGTGGAATTCCAAGGGATTCCAGGCTTAAATCCTAAATTTTGTGGGAATTCCCAGCTCCCAATCCTGGATCTCAGGGATTGGATCCTGATATATTCCCAGCCATAAATCCCAAATTCTGTGGGAATTCCCAGCTCGCAATCCTGAATCTCAGGGATGATTTAAATCCTGGATCTCGGGGATTGGATCCTGATATATTCCCAGCCATAAATCCCAAATTCTGTGGGAATTCCCAGCTCGCAATCCTGAATCTCAGGGATGATTTAACCCTACCAGGATCTTCCCATTTAACCTTCTCAGCCATTCCCAGTTGTCTGATCCCAGTTTTTCCCCTCTCCAG
>NW_008681209.1:0-11739 GCF_000695815.1 Acanthisitta chloris | reverse complement strand
GCGCTGGGACCTGCTCCAGTTACCGCTCGGGAAGCTCCTGATGCTCCCCGGAGCTTCCCCTCGTCCTCGCAGCAGCCTCTGCTCGCCCTTCCCTCGGCAGCTCCTGCAGTTGCACGTATTGCTCGTCTTGGCTCTCCTCCCCTTCCTCCTGGAGGTTTGGATCTGCTGGCAGGAGCACTCCTTCCCGGAGCCCCTAAAGGCAAGTGGGATGAGCTCCCGCCCGGCTCTGTGCTGCTGAGTGATGCTCTCCTTCCACTCCTGCATCCGCGATGGGGACAGGACCCTGCAGGAGCGCTGAGCAGGGCTGGGGCGAGCTTTAATTGCGATCCCACTGCTTTCCACGCTGCCTCCGGGCTGGATTTGAGGCAGCTCTGGAGGTTTCTGGCAGCAGGCACGTCCCTGCTGGCAGCTCTCCCCCCGCTCCGCGGCTCTGTTTGCTTATCTGGTGCCGTGATTTAACACAGGCGCAGGAACTCACACACTCTCTCCCAGACTCCTTCGAATTACTTTATTGCTTCCTGTCAACTAGCCGAGCATATCCTGTTAATATACAATCCCCAACGAGCCGTTTTCACAGCCTAATCCCCTCCGGCAGATAACGGCTCAGCTCCCGCGGGATGCTCCATCCTGGCCCAGGGTGCAGGATCCCAGGCAGGTATTTTCCAGCCAAGTGAGGCTGCTGTCGTTGCTGTGGTTAATGATAAATCCCAGTGCTGGGAGAGACATTGGCTTTCTGCCAGTCCCAAGGCTCCATCCATCGCTCATATGATGCCAAGTGCTCTCCTGTGCTGTCATGGCATGGAGGGTCTTGGTGCTGGAGCCTTTCTCCCCACTCCTGGGGGCTGCCCTGCTCAGGGGAAATGTCTTTATCCACCTGCAGTGGTGGGAGGGACAGCAATAGAATCATAGAATCACAGAATCATTAAGGTTGGAAAAGACCTCCAAGATCACCAAGTCCAACCTCCAACCAAATATCATGTCCACAAAACCATATCCATATCCATATAGCTTCAGGCACTGTTGATCCTAGCTGACTAGTTGATCCTTTTGCTGCTGCATAACCTATGTCCCAGAGAGGGTCATGTGAGGAGATATCCATAAATCCTGGTGGGAATCCATGCTGGGGCTCTGGTCCAACCTCCCACAGTGTCAACAACACTAGGTCAGGGCGGACACAGCTGTGCCTGGTCAGGTCCTGGAAAGCCTCCAGGGGATTTCCTGCAGGTTTCCTCACATTGAGTGAATCTTGGAGCCAGCAGTGTCCTACCATCTGCCCTAAGGTACTGTGGACCTCTCAGGACCACTTGGAATGTCCAGCAGGATATCTGCCACGGGTTGTGGCTCTAGGGAACCTGCTGTGTTTCTCTTGCATGTTTCTGGTCCTCCATCCACCACGCTCAGGTCCCTTGCTAAGACATCTGTGTGTCCTGCCATTGCATTTGTAGGACATTCACACTGCTCTGCCCCATCTGGTCTCCTCCAGCCTCCTCATGGGCTTCCTCCCTAGCCCTGCAGTCCATCAGATGTGCCAGCTGAGCCTGTGTCCATGGTGTGACACCAAGAAAGTCCTTTTCAGAGAATACCGTCATGATTTTTGGATTCTGTAGTGTGGAAGTGTCCTGAAGTCACTGCAGAACCTGTGCATCCCCTCTGTCCTCGTGCCAGGTGGTCCTGGTGCTCCTGGGCTGCCTGTTCTGCACAGAGGCCAGAGGACACAAGGCTGCAGAGGCACAGAGAGAAGTGCAGCTGAGCTTTTGGGCTGCTCCAAGGGCAAATAAAGTGGGCAGATGATAAATTTGGCTTCAAGGCCAGCCCTGTTCCTCTGCAGAGCTGCAGACACTGCTGAGGACTCCTGGTTGATGACCAGGCAAGGCACATAGCTCAAGCCCAGACATCATCCCTTCTCCCTGGTGGCAGATCCATGTGCTGAACCTCCCTGACAGAATCCACTGCATCTTCCCCAGCCATTTCTTCAGCAAACTGGGATTTCAGGAGTCTGGAGGCTGTTCCCAGTTGGTCCCTTGCTGCAAGCTAAAGGCCACTGTTTCTGTCTCTCCCTTGTCCTCAGCCTCCTCCACCGGTCCAAGGACTCTGTAGCAGCTGTAGCATGACATAGGCTGTGTTTCTGTGGTTCTTGTTCCCAAGTTTTGCCTCGATCCTGCCCTTAGGACAGTTCCTTTGTCTGAAGTCGTTCCTGGAAGCTGAGGACAAGCTTGGTGCTGGTTGTTGGTTTTACTAGCAGCTGGATCTGCCCTCGAGTACTTGTGAATCACTCTACACTTAACACCTCATTAGCTGGAACATCCACTTACCGGGCACAGCTTTGCTGTCTGAAAAGAAGGCAAATCCTGTTTGACTCCCAGATCACTTATCTCAGAGACATCCCAACAGCCAAGCCTGGAAATTGACTCCAAATTAAAACCCAGTTGAGAAGAAGTATTTGTCCTCCCAGGTAAATCAGGGGCTGATTGATTTCCTCTCCAGGATTCCTGTTGAGCAATGCATCCAGCACAGAGCCATCCTGACACATCCCTGACTCCACAGCCCGAGGTTGGAGACCTCTGGGCTTGCTGTACCCCGAGGTTTGGAGCGCCCATGAGCATCCCTTGGAGCTGCTCTCCTCCTCCTCCCTCTCTCAGTGCCCTGCACTAACTCTCCTGCTGGCACAGCAGCTCTTGGCATTCCCAGCAGCATTCCCAACTCTCCAGACAGAACAAAAACCATCTCAAGAATGGGAAAAGCAATATAAAAGCAAATTAAAGACCTTTGACAGCAGCTGGAGATGAGCAAAGGGGATGTGAGAGTCTTTGGCTCAGGAGTTGAGCTGGGCATGAGTAGGGCAGAAAGGGATGTGCTGGAGGTCCCCGTCCATGCACCAGTGCCATGTTGATGCCAGGGAGCACCTGCAGTGGTCCAGAGGTTGGGATAGCCCATGGAATATCTCCAGATATCCCTCAGATGTCTCCTGAGGGCCCAGGAAGGGTTTTGATGGCAGAAAGGGCACAGGCTGGTGGGGCTGCAGGAGCCCAGGAAGATCTGTAATGAAGACTCCCCAAGTATTTTCATTTCCATGGATTTCCCTGTGTGCTATGTATTCCTGGATCTCCCTTCCAAGAATTTGTGCAGCCTCCACTTGAATCCCTATGAGTTCTGTGTATCCACAGCTCTCCTGAGGAGCTCCACAGTTCATCTCCTATCACCTCCTTTACCCCTGACGCCCAATCTGTGAGACCCTGGCCTTGGCCCTCAGGTGTCACTCACAGGCTTCATGGGGAAAGCCAGAGAGCATCCTTGTGGCTGGGCAAGTGAGATTATGGCTGTTCTCCCCATGACATCAAACTCCCCGTGAGCTCAGTGTGAACTCAGCCCAGAAACCAGCCCAGGCCTGGGCTGCAGCCATGGACTTTGGGCAAAGGAGGTGATTCTCCCCCTCTACTCTGCTCTTGTGAGGTCACACCTGGAATACTGCACACAGTTCTGGTGTCCCTAACATCAGAAGGACATTCATCTGTTGGAGCAAGGCCAGAGGAGGCCACAAAGCTGATGAGAGCACTAGAGCATCTCCCCTATGAGGACAGACTGAGAGAGTTGGGGCTGTTCAGCCTGGAGAAGAGAAGGTTGTGTGGAGACCTCAGAGCAACCTGCCAGGAGCTGAAGGGGCTCCAGGGAAGCTGCAGAGGGACTCTGTGTTAGGAACTGCAGGGACAGGGCAAGGAGTAATGGGGAGCAACTGAAAGAGGGAAATACAGGTTAGACCTTAGGCAGAAGTTTTTGCCCTGAGGGTGATGAGACACTGTCCCAGGTTGCCCAGGGAGGCTGTGGCTGCCCCAACCCTGGCGGGGGGCACAGCCAGGTTGGCTAAAGCCGTGAGCAACCTGCTCTGGTGGGAGGTGTCCCTGCCCAGGGCAGGTGATTAGGGCTGGATGATCTCTAAGCTCCATTCCAACCTCTAAAATTCTCTGATTCTATGACATTGCTTACCCTGTCACTCCCTGCTCATCCCTACTCCTCTGCCATTTCTGGGGCTGTGGAAGGGGATGTGTCCAGCTCAGCCCCTACAGGACTGACTGCTGAGCTTTCCTCTGCTTTTTCCTCTCTGCTACCATCTCCTAATTCCAGGGAGCTCCCTGGCTCCTTGCTTTCATCAAAAACCTCTTGGCAAGGGACTTAATGGAAAGCCTTTGGAATCCCCAGCAGATGCCAGGAACAGATGGCACTGACCACGTGTGTTTGGCCACTCTGAAGGGCTCTGAGGAGCTGTGGAACAGGATTCCCCTTTGGAGAAGCCCCATGGACTCTTTCCTGGCAGATGCACTTGCCCAGGTGTGTTTCACTGTTGTGTAATACATGTTCTCCATGTCTTCTTGGGAATTTTCATATGGGATGGTGTCATGTTGGGCACCTCAAGGCACCTACCTGGTCCCCTTTTGAGGCCATGAAAGGATGGTGAGGAACTCAGCCCTGGCATCATTTCAGAGACACCTTGGTGGGCACAGGAGTCTGCCCACCCTGCTCCTGCATCCATGTGCTTCTCCACCACACACCCCATCTTCATCCCCCAGCAGGAGGGGTGTTGATCAGCCTGGAGAAGAGAAGGTTCCAGGGAGACTTTAGAGCCCCTTCCAGTGCCTAAAGGGGCTCCAAGAGAGCTGCAGAGGGACTTGGGATAAGGGATGGAGGGACAGGACACAGGGAATGGCTTCCCACTGCCAGAGGGCAGGGACAGATGGGATATTGGGAAGAAATTGTTCCCTGTGAGGTGCTGAGGCTCTGGCACAGGTTGCCCAGAGCAGCTGTGGCTGCTCCATCCCTGGGAGTGTTCCAGGCCAGGTTGGAGCAACCTGGGCTGGTGGAAGATGTCCCTGCCCATGGCATGGGGTGGGACTGGATGAGCTTTAAGCTCCTTCAAACCCAAACCAGTCTATAATTCTATGATTCTATGACAATTTGGTGCTAGAGCTTATTACTCTGTTGAGCCTTCAGTAACATAAAGGTAAGGGAGTCACTCTCAGCAGGAGGAGCCTCCACATGCCCTTGCCATCCATCTCCCTGGCTCTCAGCAGGAGGAGCCTCCACATGCCTTTGCCATCCATCTCCCTCAGCAGGGATTGTTCCAGCTCAGTCACATTTCAGCCCAAACATTTAGAGCATGGATATTCCAACACCCAAAGGGGAAATGGGAAATGCCAATCATCCAGCACAGGCTCCATTCTTGCTGACTCCTGACCTTTCATCTCCAGACCTGGGGGTGGGGGGTTTGCCTGCACACTGCTCTGCTTCCTCCCTGCCACCTCCTCTCCCTTTGCTTCTTCCCTGCCATCTCCTCTCCCTCCCTCCTTTCCTTGCCATCTCCTCTCCCTCACCTTCCTCCTTGCCATCTCCTCTCCCTCACCTTCCTCCTTGCCATCTCCTCTCCCTCACCTTCCTCCTTGCCATCTCCTCTCCCTCACCTTCCTCCCTGCCACCACCTATCCCTCAGCTTGTTCTCTTTGGAAAGACATGGACAACCTGTCTCTTTTCCATCCTTTTGCTGGGGAAGGAGTTGTGGTTCCCTCCTTTAGGTCTGGCTTTCTGTAGCAATCAGCTCTTAGGAGAAAAGAGCAATTTCATTGCCTCTGATTCTGTGTTTGATTTTCTTAAACCTCCCCTGCCTCAGTGCACTGGAGGATTTTGCTCCTGAGTGCCTTAAACAACACCTAAGGTTGCATTTTTTCAGGTTCTGAAGGGGCATCAGGGAAGCTGCAGAGGGAGACTTTGGTTAGGAGCTGCAGGGACAGGACAAGGAGCAATGGGGAGAATTTGAAAGGGGAAATTTAGGCTAGATATTAGGAAGAAGTTTTTCCCTGTGAGAGTGGTGAAAAACTGGCCCAGGTTGCCCAGGGAGGCTGTGGCTGCCCCAACCCTGGCAGTGTTCACAGCCAGGTTGGCTGAAGCCTTGAGCAACCTGCTCTGGTGGGAGGTGTCCCTGCCCAGGGCAGGGGGTTGGCACTAGATGATCTCTAAGCTCCATTCCAACCCCTATAATTCTAGGGTTCCATGCTCTGAGCTGTCCTGACCTCCCAGTGGGTTCTGGTGGCAGACTGGGATGCTAGTGACTGGTGTGCAGTGCCTGCCAGCACTGCTGATCTGTCACTGCCTCCTGCACAGTGACAGGGAGGTGCCAACTGCCTGGTTTATCCTAACACCTTTGCAGTCCCCAAGGAGAAACTTTCATCCACTTCCTTTTCCCAAAAGTCCCTTTGAACTGTGTGTACACACAAGCCACATCAGGTCACTCCTGCAGCATCTTCACCTGTCTCCTCCAAGGTTCTCCTGCCTGTGCTCAGCTCTGCCATCCCAACATTAGCTCTTGAGCCAAATATTCCGAATTTCCTGCTGGATTCTACAGTTGTAAATCTCTTTGAAATGCTTCTGAAGAGCCTCTTCTCCTTAACTTTTCCCCATGGCTAGCACTGAACACTTTCATTCCTTTTCATGCAGAGAACTCTCCCGATTGTCTCTGCAATCTCCCAGTTGGCTTTTCCTTCCTCCTTTAGCTGAAGGCTCTAAACCCTCAGACTTCAGCCACTGCCACACAAACAGGGTTACCTTCCTCTCCTTGCTCCTTGCTGCAGCCACACTTGTCTCCCTGAAGAGATTAAATCCTTGGCTGAAGCTTTTCCAGGGCTGTGCTGCATTCCTGAGGGTCCCAGCACAGGATGATGCTCTGGTGCTCAGTGCCATCCAGCACCTTCCTCTTCCCTGTCTCATCCCCACTCTGGTACCAGGCTTAGAGTTCATTACATGGATTAATCCCTCAGGTAGCACCAGATGAGCTCAGAAATGGCAGACGAAAGACCAAAAGGGGAGAGGGATCTGCTGGTTCCTCCTCCACAGGTCCCTGCAACAAGCTGAACAGGTTGAGTGAGGTGGGTTGGCCAGTGTCACATTTCAGCACGAGCCACCCAGGGCCAGGAGCCCTCACTAAGCATAAAGGGATGGAAAAGCTTTATCTTGACTTAACTCTGAGCAGAGAAACCTCATTGTGATGTCCCCAGTGGGGTGAGGAGGGCAGGGGACTGCAGGGTGGGGGCTGGACACTGGTGTGGTTTGTTCTGGGAGAGGAGTGGGATGGGGGAGAGGTCTGAGAGCCCTGGAAATCGGCTTTATAGTGCAGGTCAGAGTGGGGTTGTAAGGGATGGAAAAGCTTTATCTTGACTTAACTCTGAGCAGAGAAACCTCATTGTGATGTCCCCAGTGGGGTGAGGAGGGCAGGGGACTGCAGGGTGGGGGCTGGACACTGGTGTGGTTTGTTCTGGGAGAGGAGTGGGATGGGGGAGAGGTCTGAGAGCCCTGGAAATCGGCTTTATAGTGCAGGTCAGAGTGGGGTTGTTGAGCTGGGAGGTGCTGGGGCAGCACCCTCAGGCTGGGGGTGAGGAGGGCAGGGGACTGCAGGGTGGGGGCTGGACACTGGTGTGGTTTGTTCTGGGAGAGGAGTGGGATGGGGGAGAGGTCTGAGAGCCCTGGAAATCGGCTTTATAGTGCAGGTCAGAGTGGGGTTGTTGAGCTGGGAGGTGCTGGGGCAGCACCCAGGGCTCAGGCTGGAGGTGATGCTGAGCTGGGAGGTGCTGGGGCAGCACCCAGGGCTCAGCCTGGAGGTGAGGAGCCCTTGCTGCTTCCACCCTTCCTCCCCAAGGACCAGACCTGCTTCTCCCCCAGCCTGCAGAGCACTTAGGGTGGCAGGGAAATGCAAGGAAGGACAGAGGGAGGCCCTTGGCGGTGACAGGCTGCAATCACAGATATCCATGGGGTTTCTGGCTGTTCACACACCCTTCAGAGAGGTTAGAAAAAACCCACTGTGGGGAACAGTTCCTCCATCCCTGCTGAGCTGGGGAGCATTAAGTAGGTGCTAATTAGTAGTCCCTGAGCAGGAGGGCCTGTTCTGCTCTGGAAAGTGCTACTCCAGACGATTTATCATTCAAACAAAGAGGGGGAAAAGGGTTAAACACTGCCCAACCTCCCCAGCCAGCAGTGGCTTTGGTTATCTGCAGCTTGGCTGCAGGGCTGCAGAGTGCCTGTACATGTTCAGGGCTCAGGAGTTAAGTGTTTAAATGATAAGTGATATCTTAAAAACATAAGTTTAGCAATGAATCTTTACAGACAATACTATACTATTAGTTAATAGGCAGAATTAAGTCCCTGGCCTGGGGCCAAGCCTGTCACTGCCAGAGCTACAACAGCTGAAGCTGCTTTGCACTTGGGTTTTGCTGTTACAGGATTTGCTGCTGCAGGGAGACTCCAATTCCTGGAAAAATAGGCTCATGTTTTCCTCCTCCCAACCTGCCCGTGAAAGCTCGAGGCTCCTCAGAGCCCAAGGGATTCAGCCAGGAGCAGGAAAGCTTTCCTGGTGCTTGCAGAGACACGGCCAAAGATGCTGCTTCCTGACCAAGGGTCCTGCTTCCTGACCAAGGGTGCTAAATCCCTATACAGCACCTCTTGGTGGCCCTCAACCAGCCAACTCTTGGTAGGACTTTATGGTCTCTGGGTGCCACTACCAAACTCTCTCCCCATCCCTCCCATCCCAGATAAACTGCCTTCTCCCTTGTTTAGGGGAATTGAGATTGACCAAGCAGCTTTCCTGGATCTCAAGAGCAAGAAGCCTCTCCTGTACTCTTCTGGTAGCCAAAGTTCCTTGGGACCACCAAGGATCATTGAGCCTTGAGTCACAACATCTCCATGCCACCCCTTGCAGAGATGCTGCTTCCCTTTGTGCCTCCTTTGACTCCCAGCTGACATCTTGCACCTCTTGAACCTTGCAGAGGGTGAGAGAGATCCACCTCCTTCAGGTGTGATGAGCCAAAGGCTTCATGTGCAAATGGAACCTGTTCTTCCTGCACCAGGAGCTGAGAATGCTGCGTTACATGTGTCACCATCAAACCCTTCTAATGTCCCCTAGATGTCATCTCTGCTGGCTCTGTCTGCCTGGGAACCATCTCTTGATGTCAATGAGCACATAGGTGTGACTGGAGGGGTGCCTGCCCCATTTTTGTGTCCCCAGTGCTGCTACTTTCCCAGGAAAGGCTTTACCTACTGCTCTCTGCTGCAGGATTGGAGTGTCCTACAGCTGTGCTGCCCAGGGAGGGGATGTGGGCAGCAAGCACCAGTCAAACCAATATAGCTCGACCCCCAGGGTGGGACCAGCTGACTGAAGGTGGCCACGTCCATGCGACACAGTCCCGTGGCCACTTGTCACCAGATGGCAGCAAGGAGAGCATCAGCTCACGAGGTGGTGACTGGCTGAGGATGGCAGGGAGGATGCACAGTGCTCCCTGGTCCATGACCATCCTCCACAGAGGACACCGATCCTGATGCAGAGGGAGCAGAAGGTGCAAAGAAGGACACTGGGGGAGGTCTGGGCACCTGTCCTGGTGTTGTGCTTTGTGGCACTTGCTGCTCTGATCAGGGCTGGTGAGCTGAGAAGGTTGTGGGTTGCAGGACAGAAGGTGGATGTTGGTGGCACCACCTGCACTGGGAACAGCAGGTTTGTGAAGGTGGCTGTGAGACTTTGGCAGGTCTTTCTGGGATGCAAAAGGGATGCAATAGTTATGGAAAACCTCTCCTGGGAGCAGAGTGAAGGTGTTGAGGTGGGATCAGCACTCACAGTTCATGACTGGCCCCGAAGAGACACAAATCAGACTCCAAGGAGCAGGTGACAACTTCAAAGTCACTGCAGCAGCCAGACAAGTCGGCATAGTCCAAAGTCCTTCTCCAACAGCAACAGCCAAAGGGGATGCTCAAAGAAGAATAGAGAAGGTCTCCAGTGACCGTTCCCTTGGGACAAAATTACTGCTGTGTCTGGCATTGCAGCCCTGGAGAGCTGCCAGGAAATCCCGAGGGTCTGGATGGAACTGGGAAACAGACAGAACTGCTGCTCTTGGACTCCAGGCTCTCACTTTGGAGAACTGATGGATCCTCTGGGACATGCCTGTCTAGGGCACTGCAGGGCACAACAACAGCCCTGGGATCCAGAAGGACTGAAAGGAGGGTTTGAGGAGTTTGGAGGTGGTGAGAGCTTGCAAACATCTGCTGGGAAATGGTGAGTGCTCCAGAGCAGTAAGGAGTGAGGGCACCATTCCAGAGCCTTGGAAATGGGGGAGCCTTGGGAGAGTGCTGGGATGGTGGGTAGGTGCTGGAGGTGCTTGGACTCCTCAGCCTGGAGAGGAATACATCTGGAGGCAGGAGCAGCAAGGTCTCTGGCTGTCCCTGGCCCTTCACCTCCTTCTTCCATGCAAGAGTGATGCCTAAAGAAGAAAGCTTCTCAGCACATGATGTAGCTGGGACACAGGACTCTGGAGGCTGCTGCATTGAATGTTGAGGCCAACACGGATCAGCAGCAACATCTGCAGCACCTGGAGCTCCCAAAGTGGATCAGATGTTGTAACTGGCCACACTGAGCTGGGGAAGTCTATTTGGCTCATGCATGTGGCCAACACCATCAGGGAGCTGTGATCTGCTCCAAACACTCCTGTGGTTGGCAGAAATGATGGCTCAAGATAGGGAACCCAAGGTGCTCAAGCTGCTGGTGCAGCAAAGGGAGTGCAAAGGAAGAGTGCAGAGAGCCAAGCCTGTTTTTCCCATGTCTTAAGACACTTTGGGGAGTTGAAGGACAAGGATCTATCCTGGCAGTCTGGTGAGTCCTTAGCTCCTGGCCTGTGACCCTGACACAGCTTGTGAGCTTCCCTGGGCAGATCCTCCAGGGGACACAAGTGCTTTCTGCAGGATGCACCTGCTCCTTCCCACCCAGAAGAAATTGGGGCACAGCTGTGGTTTGTGAGCAGAGAGTACAACATGGATGGCCTGGACAGGAGGAGGAGATGTCAGAGTGGTGGCAGAGGGACCTCCTGGGGCAGTCACATGTCACAGGATCACAGAGTGGTTTGGGTTGGGAGAGACCTTAAAGACCATCTGGTTCCAACCCTCTGCCATATCCTGAAGAGGGTTTGGCTCATGAGGTGTCCATAGGGCAGATGTGGCTTCCAGACACCAGGGAAGTCAGGTCTCACCTTGCACCTTCTGGGAAAGCCCTGCTTGACCTCAGTGATGTCACTGGGGCTTGTGACCAACTCACAACTGCTCCAGGTGGGGAGTGGGATGATTCCTTCTCCCACCCCACCTGGGCTGGCCCCAGGGGGCTGGAATGGGGTTTGTGACCCACTCACTACTGCTCATCGTGGCAAGTGGGGGGATTCCTTCTCCCACCCCACCAGGGGCCTGGAGTGGGGCTCGGGACTGCCAGAACAAGCCATGAATTTCCCAACTCCTTGGATATTTGTCTCTTTTTTTGTCCTGCAGGACACATCCCCTTCCCCTCATGGGTACTCTCCTCCCCAGCCCAGGTGGGCAGCTGTGGGGACTGAGCCATAGGGGAGGATGCTCAGCCCTCACCCCCAGCCTGGGTGGGCAGAAGAGGGGGCTGAGCCCTGGGGGAGGATGCTCAACCTTTGCCCCGAGTCTAGGAGGGCAGCAGAGGGGGCTCAGCCCGGAGGAGGATACTGAGCCCTCGCCCCCGGCCCGGGTGGGCAGCGGCGGGGGCTGAGCCCTGGGATGCTGAGCCCGGGAGGGCAGCAGAGTGTGCTCAGCCCTGGGGGAGGATGCTGAGCCCGGGAGGGCAGCAGAGGGGGTTCAGTCCGGGGGGAGGATGCTCAGCCCGGGTGGGAGCGTCGGGGGCTGAGCCCCGGGGGGAGGATGCTGAGCCCGGGG
>NW_008681208.1:0-431 GCF_000695815.1 Acanthisitta chloris | reverse complement strand
AAGGGCTGGTGACCATGAGACTTCTGCTGGCCATTTGAAGAATGCTTCATCTACCTGCTTATCCTGGTTGGGTGGTCTATAGCAGACTCCCATTGTGACATCCACCCTGCTGACCTTCCCCTGATCTTTACCTATAGGGGCACTAAACCTTATAATTTACATCATCGTCAATTTCAATACAGTCAAAACACTCCCTAACATACAGTGCTATCCCACCACCTCTCCTGCTTCTCCTGTCTTTTCTAAAGAGAAGCTGAGTCATCCCACCACATTTCTATGATAGTGACTACAACATAACTTTGCTGCTGTGCAGTGGCTTCCAGTTCCTTCTGCTTGCTGCCCATGCCGCATTCAATGGTGAACATGCACTTCAGCTGGGCTAATGGTTTGGCCCCTGACACAGGCATGCCACTCCTAGGCTCATCTCTAGT
>NW_008681207.1:0-45756 GCF_000695815.1 Acanthisitta chloris | reverse complement strand
TGCAATCCTGTTTGGGGACAGTCATTTATCACAGAGGCAGTATCCCTGACCTGAATACAGGGCAGGGACTCTGAGGCTCCAGCGTGTTGTGTGATATGGAACCAAAACGCCAGCATGGGTGATTTGCTATCCCCTCAGCTCTGCTGCCCCAGGACATGCTCACTCAGCGCTGGCAAGCCTGACTGTGGCTTAAACCCCTGAGTTTAACCTGCCTGAGAGGAAAGGACAGAGTGTTTGAACCTGGAGCAGTTGCTGGTCCCTTCCCAGGCTCACTCCGAGTACCTAAATGGAGAGCAGGCACCCCAGGAGACCTAGAGTGTAGGTCTCATCCACAGAGAAGACTTCCCCAAATTCCCAGAATTGATTCAAGGCCAGCACTGTGCTTCTCAGGAGAGCTGGTTGCTGCCTCTTACTTCCCTGAGGATGGATTGCACCCCTTTCCTTTGGCTCATAAACCACTGCTGGCTTCTCTGGTCACCATGCTGCCAGAGGAGTCAAGGCAATTTCTGTAAAACTCTCCTGAGGTTTGTAAGCAATTCAGCCAAGGTGAAGGAATTAGCCTCCTTCTCCCATCAAGTTGTGATTCAGCCTAAGGAAACCAAAACATGGAGGTTTTGTACAATGCTGTGAGGACACACACTGTCTCCTCCAAGTGGTCCAAACCCAAAAGGAACGTACACATTTTGAAGAGCAGCAAAAGGCTTATTTTTTAAAAGAGAAAAAACATTCTATACCAAACTTTTTTTCTTGTAACACATGGAGTCTTTCAGAGGGGCAGAAAAGAACACAATGTTTGCCTTCCAAATGCCCTTGGAGAAAGGCTGAGGAGAGGGAATGGACAAGCAAACCCAGGCTTTTTTAAAGAGCAAAGGGCAGGAAAGCTAATCTTTGAAAAGGCAAACTAGGGGAGAAAAAAGGACAACTGGCCACAGTTTATCTGGATGTTTTCCCCTCATACTTTATGGTGTCTCCTGATGCTGTCACATCCCTTATGTTTTATGTACAGGGCAGAATATTGCTGTCACCAGTGTCACTTAGTAACCATCCAGCTAAAGGCCACCTGTTGGAGAATATCTCAGAGCTGAATGTCAGCTTTGAAAAAAACTGGGATATACTTAAAGCCACTCATGTCAGACATAATTAGAGATTTACTGGGACATTGCTGGAAGAGCCTCTGGAACTTTCCAAGATGCTGGGTAGCTGCTGATCAAATGTCTTTGCTTTTCCATTTCAGCAATCAGTGAATCTGCACTTGTGAAAATTCTGTTGTACAATATCTCATATCAGTCACAATTAGAGAAGTACTAATCATGTTCAGAAGTTGTTAATCATACTTTAAATCAAATGAGTGACACATGCTCTTGAACAATGTGCTCACCAAGTGGTGAGCCCATCTGAGATGCTCTAGCTTGCACTCTACAGTATGTCTGGCCTACAAGTATGTAGTAAATTATGCTTTTAATTAGATTATTGCAGTGCACAAAGTAGCACTCTTATAATCTACTAGTCACTTGTTCCTTTTAAGAGACCTCTGCACAGTCAAGCCATTAATGGATATACTTTACCAATACATTCCACAATGCTGTTGAAAAATTGTTCTAAGGACTCTCACCCATTCAATGGGAAGGGAAAAAAGGGGATGGTGTGAATATACCCCTTGAACAAGACACCAGTGTAAGGCAGCTAATCATTTGTGTGAAAATGGGGTTTGCATTACCTTGCTAGATCATTGCAGGGAAATTGCATCAACAGGTGAAGGCTCAGAAAAAGTCTGGAAAACATGTGGGATGAGGAAGGGCTGAGGGAATTGGGTTTGTTTAGCCTGGAGAAGAGGCTCAGGGGTGACCTCCTGGCTCTCTGCAACTCCCTGCCAGGGTTGGAGAGAGGTGGGGGATGTGTGTCCTGCCATGGCTGCAGGGAGAGGAGTAGAGGGAATGGCCTTGAGCTGAGCCAGGGCAGAGTCAGATTGGATGTGAGGAGAAATGTTTTCCCTGTGAGGGTGTTCAGGCACTGGAAGAGGTTGCCCAGGGAGGTGGTGGAGTCACCATCCCTGGAGGTGTTGAAGGGGTATCTGGATCTGGTGCTGGAGGATCTGGTTTAGGGTTTAGAGGTTCCAGCAGAGTGGCAGGTTAATGGTTGGACTTGATGATCTTAAGAGGTCTCCTCCAACCTTAATGATTCTAGATACAGAAGTTGCATATACAAAGGTTTTCTCAGACCTGGCAAAAATTGTCTCTTCCACAATCAAGAGAGCTTTGGCCAAAGTGTAACTTAATAACGAAACTAGGAGCACACGTGTGAGAGTGTATACATCCATATATAGAGAGAGGTGAATGTAGGGAATGTAAAGACAATACAAGTTAGAAAATACACTGTGTAGGAAAAGAAGAGCAAATACGAGCACACTGGCTGGAAGAGCACCTAGACCTATTTACCTGTCCTTACCAGGTCTCCTCAGCATCTACTTTTGTGTGCTGCTAGTGCTGTGCTAGCTGCCTCTCTGATCAGAAGTGGTGAGTCCTATCTTCTCCCCAAGTCACAGACTGCTAGAGGAATTTTTGTTCTACCAGGCACAGAAGACTTGCTGTGATATCAGCTGATTGCTAGAGGGAGACGGCAAACTATTTAAGATGATCATTTAGTGAGAATTTCTATTAGTGGTAGCAAAACAGCAAAATGGCCTATGCTGACACTGATTTTATAGAGGTCTTGGAGCTCCATTCAAATTCCAGAAGTGTGGGAATCTGCTGATCCTGTGTCAACAGCAGACTAGTTCTGGCTCTTGAGCCTGATATTAGTAATCAGCAAATACAAAATAATGAAAGGCCTTGAAAATGAAATAAGGAGCAAAGGCAGTGAGTTTAATTAATGCTGATCAACATGGCCTTATGGAAAGCTGATCTGTTCATATAGAAAGTCTAATTTCCTTTGTTTATTAAATCACAAGTTTGTGTGATACAGGAGCTTAACAGCAGAAGTATGCTTAGATTCTCCTTAAAGAAATCCTACCTGACACATGGGTTAATGCTATCAATATAATACACTGTGCCCTAAACTCTCTGTATGGCAGACACCAGAAATTGTCCATGGAAATACATAAATGCTCATTGCTAGTCACATTCCACAGGCATTTGTATTAGAGTTTAACTCTGCTCATCACTTCAATTTGAGAAGACTACATAAGATTATTTCTACTTCCAGGTGTAGATGATGAAGCAAGATACAATGGTGAGGAAAGGATGGTGATACAGAATGACCTTGATCACTCAGGGAATTTGGGTTTCAACATCTACCTCCAGCCTAGAGCATCCACAAGCACTTCTGGGTGTACCCTCCATCAGGTGTGGAGTCACAGCCAAAACATGCTTTGATGCAGCTGCCAAGTGGGGATCAGACCTGCAAGAACCACAGCTGGAAAAGAGCCAGGCCATCCATGCAGAATGGGGAGCTGTACCCTCAGAAATATCAACTCCCAACAGCAACTGAGAGGTGACAGCATACAAGGACCAGCACAGTCACCCAGGGCAGCTGAGATCCTGGGGTTATAATCAGAGGAGCAGTGAGGTAAATTTAGCTCTGTTGTCAACATAGATACTGGCACATAATTCTCGTGTCCCCATTTTTAAAGGGACTTGAAAGGCTGCAAAGACTGCAGCAAAGAGGCACCAAAATGAATTAAAGGCTGGAAAAACTGCTGTGAGCTCAGACACAGGAAGAATCTGTTAATTCTTCATAAACAGAGTGAAGGGGGATTGAGGTTCTGTGTGTAATTTCCTGGGTTGGGGAAATGGCCTAATATCTGAAAGTTATATCCAAGTGCATTCAAACCAGAAACAGTAACAGAAATTTTCAGCTGTGAGACTGTTAGTCACTGGAATAACTTACAAAAGAAAATGCTGCATTTGCCATCAGTAGTTGTCTCTGAGAAAGGGCAAATATGTCAGGGAAACCCTCTTTTCTTTTCTTTTCTTTTCTTTTCTTTTCTTTTCTTTTCTTTTCTTTTCTTTTCTTTTCTTTTCTTTTCTTTTCTTTTCTTTTCTTTTCTTTTCTTTTCTTTTCTTTTCTTTTCTTTTCTTTTCTTTTCTTTTCTTTTCTTTTCTTTTCTTTTCTTTTCTTTTCTTTTCTTTTCTTTTCTTTTCTTTTCTTTTCTTTTCTTTTCTTTTCTTTTCTTTTCTTTTCTTTTCTTTTCTTTTCTTTTCTTTTCTTTTCTTTTCTTTTCTTTTCTTTTCTTTTCTGTCCTTTCCGTTCCTTTCCTTTCCTTTCCTTTCCTTTCCTTTCCTTTCCTTTCCTTTCCTTTCCTCTCCTCTCCTCTCCTCTCTTCTTCCCTTTTCCTTTGCCTTTCCCCAGAAAGATAAAGCACCATGGCCCTTGATATGAAGCAGATGGGAGAGGTGGTCAGATCTTGAACTTTCTGCATCACTAAGAATTTTCCTCCTCACATCAGGACGGAGCAGTTGATCTGCTCCTATAAAGACCATGCAGGTCACAGCCATGTGATCAATGTCACTGCAGTGTCTACTGCTGAGCCTCTGGCACTGATAGCTCATTTTAAAAGAGGACTGGATTTCTTCCTGCCTGGTGGCTGTTATAGCAGCTAGAATAAAGTTGCTTGTATGACTGAATTAGACCTGGGACAGGTGTTGGCTGGAAGAGGATGCACTGGGAATGTGTTTAGGTATCCTGGATAGCACTTTCCAGTGTGCAACAGATGCACATCCCCATCCAGCCTCACACTCTTACCTGTGTATTTTAGTGCTGCTGGAAGATAAACACCCTCCTGCTTTCCTTCAGTTGCCACGTAACAGCCCTGTCTGTTGTCACAACTCTACCTTGCACTTGACCAGGACATCTTGGCAGTCTTGAGCTGCTCTTGGCTGGTTTTCCTCTATCAAATGTAAAGGTTCAAGTGGCTTAGTAGGCTCCTTCTGAACAAGAGAGACTTGCTTAAATAGGCTAATTTCTCCAAGCATTTTTACCTCTACGTTGCAAATGTCACTCAACCCAAGGTGACTACTTTGTGTTTGCACAGTAGATTTCATGCACACTAGGGTGCATTTCAGACCTGCTGTGTTTAAGTGCTAATAGGATTTGCAGCTATGTTTGTGAATTCCAGCTACCCCATTTACTTCACTGAGCTTCAAGTTTATACACTGTGAAGGACTAGAATGAAATATTAACACCATACAGCTAAACAGAGAAAGTTTGTATAGTATCCTGGGCTCTGTTTTGCTCTGTTTTCTATTGGAAAAAGGACAGAGGCATAATGAGGCTAAACAAAATCTATAACAATATGTGGGCTTTGAAAAGCTTTTTCTTTGCTTCCAAAATACCCTGACTCACATATAATTTATCTGGAGCATGCAGTTGATTTAGAGAAGACCTTAAAATGACCCATTAGTCCAAATTCAATTGGAAACTGGAATAGCTGCAACTCATCTGTTGTCACAACAGCAGTACACAGAAGTCATAGGAACAGACTGAGAAGATAATGCTGCTAAAATGTAGAGGCTTTCCCAGAGGACCTTCAGCCAACTGCAAACACTTTCGGAGTTTTCAAAGAGATATAACAAAGATAAAAATTATATTCAAAGCGTTTTCCTTACCTACTTTATGTGAGCCAAATCATTGCTTACCTTTTTAGCATTTAAATGATCATTTTCTCCTGTATTCTCCTTTTTTTTCATTACCTTCAGTTCATTTATATTTCTAGCACATCCCTTCATTCCCACATATCAGCACATTGCCGACACATTAAGATTTACAGCATAGGGTTCATTTAAACCAGAAAAGGTCTGAACCCTAATTGGATAAGTTCTAAAGCAGAAAAGAGGGATAAAGTTCTTATTCACTTGAAGTCTGTAGGCCTTGGCTGAAGTTAATGAAGAAATATTTCTTTTTATACAACGTTTTGGAAGTTTTTTAATCCCCTGAATATTTGTTCATACCAGCCATTGGTTCCAGAAGCATTTGCAGCCTGAGGACCACTGGAGCTGCTTGGTCTGCAGCTGCTAGGCTGAAGAGGAAGGCTGGGAAACTCTGCCTTGAGGTGTCCACAACATATATGGACAACTCTTTGTCTGTGTCCCCTCCTGAAGGACCTGCACAGCCTGTATACCATATTTTTGGGTACCTATGCAGTAGTGGCCAAGAGGAGCATTGAGAGGTGGTTGAACAAAGATGGTTTGGCTGACAGATCTGAAATGATGGCAACCCACAAATCAACTGGATGTGCCAGCTGGGAAAAGGGAGTCTGTCTCAATACATGGGCAACTTTGTGCCTACACAACTGCCAGATACTCTGTTGCTGATACTTTTCCAGAGAAGTTTGTCCTTAGCCTTGGGTCTTCCCCTTCATCTCACCCCTCTAGGAGGGAAATATGCCTGTGATGGCCTGAATGCCCTAGTACCATGGTCTCCCTGCTCTCATGCTGAAAGCCTCTTCCTTGTCTGAACTTGTCTGACCTTCCTACTGAGGCAGGAGTTTCTCTGCTGCCTGAGAAAGCCCACCAGGAAAAGTGTAAGGGAGCACACAAACCAGCACCATAATAAGCATGCAAAGTTTGCAATCATTACCAGGACTTTTAATTGTCATTTTGAATGTGAGCAGATCCACTTCCCACCACACAATTTGCTTGGATACAAAAGGCTAGTCTGGTCTGGTCTGGTCACATGGATGCTTCTGTATTTATTTGCTGTGTTTTTTCTTGTTCATAATTTGTGTAGAACCAACCCTGTTCAAAGTCAAAACAAAGACAGTATCTTCAGCCACTCAAATTATAGGCCATTCTCCAGGGCAATAACCCAAGACTGCAAAAATTCATACAATGCTTTCAAAAAAAAAGGAAGGAAAAACAGCAGCCTTATTATTTGGCAAGCAAGAGCTATGATTTTGTTGAGACTTGCCTAAAAGAAACATTATCAGATTTTGTTTTGTCTTCTCACTAAGGAATCTGTGCATAAGCATAAATTATTCAAGCATTCAGGATTTAGGGTATGACAGAGTAAAAATGTCCATCACTGTTACCCTTCATTTTCCCTGTGTTCCTCCAAAAAATCCTCCTGTGCTGGGCTGCCTAATGACCCACAAAATGTTGTCCTGCTGATTGCATGAAGTGACTTTTTATCTCATGAAAAGATGTGTCTTGTCAGAGTTATGAACTGCAGAGGAGCAGGCAAGGAGAGCTGCTCAGAAAGCTCTCTCAGCTGAGACAAGAGACATCTGGATGCTTATAACTGTTGAAAAGCTCAGCAATAAACTTCAAAAAAGAGGCCACAGGACAGTGGTTACACTAATAAAAAGAAGTATGTTTTTCTTGGAGATGTACTTGCTGACTTGGAAGTGGCCTCTCTGCAGGCACAGGGGGATGGTGCTCACTGTTGACCATTGGGTATGGCCTTGTGATTGTTGAAATGAGCTACAGCATGAGTGGGAGGTAGGGGAGATGTGCCTCTGGAACTGCCATAAATGTCCAATCCCAATCAGGTTTCTTCAAGGACTACTTTTTCTTTCTGCTTCTCATCATTCATAGCCAAGTGTACACAAAGTTGCAGTTCAAGAGGTATTTCCTGCTAAATTGTCATTCTTGCTGCTACTCCTACAGCACAACTCACCTAAACTTAACTAACTGCAGCCTCTTACTCTGATTTTGGGTTTGTTTATTTTTAAATGTACTGCTTAGACATACTATACCTTTTTTTCTTCAGATCAATCTGATAGTGGGAGGATATTGTGGGGAAGGATTCTTGTTCCTCTGCTCATCTTCATGTATCTTTTGTCAGCCACTTTTGGAGGCATATTGCTGAGATGGTTGGACTCTTGCACGTATGTCAGTGGAGTTTCCTCCCTGCAAAAGAAATCTGTTTTCTAAATAACAGCAAAGATGGACAGACCAATTACAACGTTACCAATTTGTAAGGCTCTTCTCCAAAGCAGTTGTAGTTTTGGCAATTTACATCAGTAGTTGTCGTGGTTTAACCTCAGCAGCAACCAAGAACTACACAGCCTCTCACACACTCCCCCTGCCATGGGATGGGGGAGATAGTCAGAAGGGTGAAGGCAGAAAAGCTCATGGGTTGAGATAAAGACAGTTTAATAGAGAAAGCAAAAGCTGCACACACAAGCAAAGCAAAACAAAGAATTAATTCACTGCTTCCCCCTGGCAGCAGGTGTTCAGCATCTCCAGGAGAGCAGGGACCATCACATGGAACAGTTCCTTGGGAAGACTAACACCATCACTCCAATTGTCCCCCTTCCTCCTTCTTCTTCCCACCTTACACACCGAGCATGATGTGCTATGGTATGGAATATCCCTTTGGTCAGTTTGGGTCACCTGTCCCAGCTGTGTCTCCTCCCAATCTCCCATGCACCCCCAACTCCCTTGCCAGTGTGGCAGTGTGGGAAGCAGCAAAGGCCTTGGCTCTGTGTGAGCTCTGCTCAGCAATAGCTAAAACATCTCTACATTATCAGCCCTGTGCTGTGCACAAATCCCAAACACAGCCCCACACTAGCCACTGTGAGGAAAGTTAACCCCACTTCAGCCCAAACCAGCACAGCAGTACATCAGCCTTACTCCCTGGGTACATTTGCAAGGTGGATAACCTGAGCTAGTAGTGTGGGTGGATCAAACTGGTTTTATTTCACAATGGCTAACGCGTACTCATGGTATGGGAGAAATTTTTATGACCTCCACTTATCTTATAATCTGCAATCATCTACCATTCCTTAAATGAAATTGCTGACTAAAATTGAGTCCTCTAGTCCATTTGAAAACCTTAAATGTGTTGTTCGCTTGGTGCTTTACTTCTGGATTTTATGTTGACCTTTGTGTGTATTCCCTCTAATTTGTCAGTGAATATATTAAAATGAGAATCAGAAATAGCTAAGCAGAAAGGCCTAATCATACTTCTTATTCTTCAGCAAAAAAAATTAAGGTATTCTCATATACTTAGCTGTGGTGGTGCAGATGACTGTTATGCAAACTTTGTGGAAGAAGCAAGAAGGAAAAGATAAACCAGTAGAACTCTAAGAAAGAAAAAGGCTCAGTTACCAGGCTTTGTAACCTGAAATAAAATCCAGTAAAAGCAAGAGAAAAGCAATCATATGATCCAGTAGTTCAGTAAAACCATCTTTATATAGATTTTTTTCCCAAATGTACCAATCTAAATTACTTCTGTAGGTGAAGAAAAAAAACCCCTTACATATCCTCCCTTATGAATTTAAAGAGAAAAGGCCAACAACACCTTCCTCCTTCTCTCCCATAACTCAGCAAAGCTCTGCACAATGATCAAGTTTAACCATAAATCAGAGTCTGTGTAACCTTTTAGCTTATTTTTTTTTGTAAAAGCTGTCAAAATCAGAGGAGACATTTATGCTGTTATCTAAAAGGGCAATGAGTAAGGGTCAAGCTGCTCTTTTTCTGAAGTCAAATAGCCTGGGAACTGCACTGATGGAAGAGAACTGAATTTTGGGGCTGGTGTGCCTTTCGCCCTGGCTACAGTCTGAGCAGGGAAGAGACTTAGAACAGAATCATAGAATCATCAAGGTTGAAGGAGACCTCTAAGATCATCAGATCCAACCATTAGCCTGCTGCTCTGCTGACCCAAAAACTTGGGGTCTGCTGATGGATGATGAGTTTTTGACCAACACTGTCCACACTGTTGCTTAACTCTTCTGCATCTGCTCCAGGAACTGTTGACCCTTCCTTACTCAAGAACCAGAAACAACCATATCAAATTAATTATTACCCTCTTTCCTCTCTCTGTCTCTCTCAGCTTTTTAACAAGACATAGCATCCCTGTCTGGACTTGCCTTAACATTTGCCAGTGAATGCCATTAATCCCAGAGACAAGGAAATCTCCCATGTCATTTTCTCCTGTGCCCAGACTCCTCTCCTTTTCCTCCTCACTTCTCTCATGAACACTGTCAGAATGACTTTCCTCTGCTGTGGCTGGGACTCTCTGGAGTATCCAGCAGGGAGCCACTTCCAGTCAGTGTAGCAGCTGAGCCACAGCACAGGTATCAGATTATACCTCTGAACTTAGCAGAGGTATAATCTGATCTACCCAACCTGCTGTTTTTTTTCTCTGGACATCAGCAAGCTGGTTTTGCCTGCAGCATCTTAGTGACAAGTCTAACAAGTCTATGGACAATAAACCAGAAAATTGCTGAGCAGATGAGACCTGAGAAAATCCAAGGATGAAATGGAGAAGCAGGCAAGGAAAACTAGAGCTGAGAAACCAGCAGAGAACTGGAAGTCAAAGCCCATAGTTCTACTTGGGTTTGTACAAAATTTCTACTTTTATATCCATGAAAGTGACTCACAGCTCCCCCAGAACTGAATTTCAGGATGAGAAGGCAAAACCTGGCAGACAGGACAGCCTTCCCATGCTGTTCCTGGTCTTGCTCAGCACTGTTTCTCCCCTCTCACATGTCAGATTCTTTAGAACACTAGAGCTGATTCTGGGGAGAGTTTTGAAATGCCAACAGGAAGGTAAAAATAGGAACTTACCTTCCAAGTGCTTTTCCCATTTAACTTGAGAGAGAAGAGCCTGATAGGAAAAGGTTTTTAGGCTGCTGGTGTCTGCAAAACTCTGAAGGGGGAGAGCAGATTATTCGGTACATTACTGCAGATGTCTTTCTGTCCAGTCATACTGTGTGTGTGTCACCCATTGAAGCCCTTGATAATTTCCATATATATTGTTAGAAGGCTACATCTATCAAATAGAATTTGGGGGTTTTTTTCCTACAGGATTCATGAAAATAAGTATCTACTGAGAGAAACAAAACCCCAGAAGGACATAGGGTTGAGGTGATCTCCTCATTAGACATCAGGGAATCCACACCAAATGCCCCAAACAAAGGAGAGGATTCAGTTTGAGCTTACACATTATTTGATAAGGATGAATTCAACACAAAATCATAAACAGATACTTTTTCACTTGATATTTGTATGGAGCAGAAGGACCTCTCTCCTCAGCCCTCATGAGGCCACACCTCGAGGATTGTGTCCAGTTCTGGGCTCCTCAGGACCAGAGGGACATGGAGCTCCTGGAGCAGGTCCAGGGGAGGGCAAGGAAGATGCTGAAGGGACTGGAGCACCTCAGTGATGAGGAAAGGCTGAGGGAGTTGGGGCTGTTCAGTCTCCAGAAGAGATGGATGGCTGAGAGGGACCTCATGAATGGATTCAAGTCCATGAATGGGAAGTGCCAAGAGGATGATCAGACTCTGCTCAGTGGGGGAAACCAGTAAAACAAGAAGGAACAGCAAAAAGTGATGCACAGAAAGTTCCACCTGAATATGAGGAAGAACTTCTTTGCTGTGCAGTCACTGAACACTGAACAGATTGCCCAGAGAGGTTGTGGATTCTCCCTCACTGGAGATATTCCAGAACTGTCTGGACTCAATCCTGAGCCATGTGTTCTAGGGTGGCCCTGCTGGAGTAGGGAGGTTGGACCATATGACCCATTGTGGTCCCTTGCAACATAACTGATTCTGAGATTCTGTGACCTTGCTCTGGTTTTCAATTGACAGAAAGTCTCTGCTCCTAGTTGCACCTGATGTACATGTTGCTCATACACTGGCATTTTTTCACATTGGCTGTCTTACAGATAAGAAATCTCCACACATCCCTTTTTTTGTCTGTATTTTACATTCTCATCATGATCTGAAAGGTACTAAGGGTTTTGTCAAACAAATGTAAGGATTTGCTATTTGTCAGCTAAAAATGTTACCTCAGCATCATGACAGAGATGTTGCTCTGGTTTGTGTGAGTTTCTGGTCTTTGTCAGGGCTCTCAGGCACTATGGCAATAAAGAAATATAATAATTGCTTCTAGTGCCAAATGGCATAGGTGCCAAAATAGTTGCAGCTGAGGGAAAATTAATGTTTCCCCCTCACTTTGCAAGGAAAAGTGGATTTTCTGGGAAACATCTAGATTATTTTTTTTATTTTTTAAGAAATCACCACCGAGAAGAGCTGTTTTTTAGAAATGCCTCTGCAGTGACTGTTGAGAGCTGTTTATTAGCTCTCTCACATCCACATCCTTTCCACACACAGCAGGCTTGCTGGGCCTGCGACCTTGCAACTGCTGCTGAAGAGTTTTGTTCCCTGAGGTAGCTGTGGGATGTGGTAGGAATCAAGCTGACAGAGGAGAGTCACTGAACCACGGCTGTCATAAGGTCCTAGGGTCAAAGTTTCCATTAATTGAATTGATTTTCTTAATAAACATTCATCTGGGAAAGTGAATATTTATTTGGGAAAATAGATGTTACATTGGGTTTTGGGGCTAATGTGAACAATAAGTGGTGTGCATGAATCCTACAGGGATGGTTTGTGGTGTGGTTCCCAGTATCTTATCAAAGGTAAAAAGAATCTACCTGGCCACAAAATCTAAAACTGAGATTTTAGTACATGCTTCTCCCCTGTCTTAGTTGTGGTAGAGGATTATTGTATGATGTTTCTGTCAGAAATACTCCTGTGATGAGAAGGACAGGACATATTGCCCTTTGATGGTGATGCCCATTTATAATTTTCAATGGTTTGATTTTTACCTTGAGCCCCAGATCCTGAAAACATAGAACTAAGTAAGAAGCACAGATTTCATTTCTTAAAGACACCTTCAAGCCTTGTGCTAGATAGTCCTTCCCTTCCCATGCATATGCAGCCTTTCCTTCCACCACAAGCTCAAGTATCAAGAGGAGATTAAAACAAGCCAGAGGCACTGCTTCTTATCACGTTTGTTGAAATCTGTCTCATTGTTTGTGTTTTTCTTAACACTTGGCATTGGCAATGATTAATGCTGCCAACATTTCCTTGCTAGGAAAGATGTTTCTTTCTTTCCAGGGAGCCTGGAGACACCTCCCACTCTGGGGCTACCTTTTCTCCCTCACCCATGTGGGGAGCAGCAAAGGAGGAGGACACAATTCTCATGCCCCTTTCAGAAGAGATGTTTTCAAGTGGGAAGGAATGAAAAGCAGAAGTTTACTAATTTCTTGTGGGTCATGATCAATGGGAAAAGAGTCAAAGGAACTCCAACCAGGTTTTCTCTTTCTTTTCCACTGCTGAAACATAACTCAGAAGCTGCTGATAACCTCTCTTCTCCCCTCCTCAGGCACAGCACTTTAAATCCATGGATTGCCCCAAGAAATGCTGCTTAGCAGAAAGTTGTGGTCAGAGTAACTTCTTTGACCTACAGCCTGCACTAGTCCTGCTCCAGAAAATGAGAGCTCCAGGATGAGCCCAACTGGGTTGCCTCAACAGTCTGTACCTCTGGGTAAAGACACCTGACACTGAAGCAGTGACCTGGGTTAAGCTTAGCTCTGCATAGGGCAGATCTCCACCTGCTTCTTCCCAATCTTTACTTTCCCTGTGAGCTGGGGTGACTGGGAGAAGCATTTTTGGCTGGCCACTTGCAGCTGGATGTTTGCCAGCCCCTTTTCGTCTCCTGAACACTACAGAGGTGCCAGATCAGATTTGATGATCTGGCCTATTATTTTTTGATTGTTGTCCCAAGGATGAAAGAGTACCCTCTTCACTTGTCACCAGCTCACAGGTCATGGCTTGGCTGCTTTACCAAACATGAAAACAATTTGCCAACAGCAGGGACTTACACCCTAAAAGGAGAGAACATGCATTTAGCTGGCAGCCACCTCACCATCCCCAACAAAGGAGAGATATAGGATATCAGTAGCTGCTTTTAAGTTATCCCGAGTGCTAACTTGTTTATGATTTTTAGGCTGTCTGTCTATTAAGTCTTGCTTGTCTATTGCTAACAACTGCTCAGAGGAAATACCTTGGAGATGGACTCTTGGTTAGGAGTTGCAGTGATAGGACAAGGGGCAATAGGTCCAAGTTGAAAGAGGGGAAAGTTAGGTTCAATATTAGGAAAAGGTTTTTTCTCTGTGAGGGTGGTGAGACAGTGGTACAGGTTGCCCAGGGAGGCTGTGGCTGCCCCAACCCTGGCAGTGTTCACAGCCAGGTTGGATGAAGCCTTGAACAACCTGCTCTGGTGGGAGGTGTCCCTGCCCAGGGCAGGGGTTGGAACTAGATGATATCTAAGATCCATTCCAACCCCTAAAATTCTATTATTCTATTATTCTTAAGAGCTGCTATCATTCATCCTCACTGCCTGGTCTGGACAGCAGAAATGAGGATTTTTGGTAGCTCAACCCTTACCCCACTGCGTCAGTAGGATCCTGCCACCAATGACAAAGGGTGAAAGATTAAAACCAAGTTATTCTGTTGCCAATAGTCAGGCTTCATCAGTCTTAAATGTGATGAAAGGGCCTAGATATATGCAATTTCAAATTATTGTAGTGCCAGCTGCATCTTATGTGAGCATAGAGACAAAAATTCCTATCTATCCCTAATGATCTCTTAGTATATTCTAATTGCATATTCTTCCTTCCCTTGTATGCAACAGCTACAAAACTCAGAAAGAGATGCCAGTAGTATACAAAGAGGGTTTAGAAGTTATACAGAGGTGTAGAGGAGGGAAGAGAAGGCTTAGGATGGACCAAAGGTCGTTGCACCTCCTTCCTTGCTCACTGCCAACACTGCACAGCCTCACACCTCTGCAGCCCTTCCCCTGGATCCCCCTGCTGCTTTGCAGGACTCCTCCACTGGAAAGATGCTTAAGGTGGGAAGGCAACACTGATACATTGCCCTCAGCTATGATTCACTCTGGGATCAGTCCTTGGACCTTGTATTCTGTAGTGCATTTTGGCAGAGGAGCAGGGGTGGGGCTTGGCTGCCTGAAGTTCATGGAGTTTTAGCAGGAACACTTTTTATTCTTATTAAGGCAAAGGATTGGGTATGATTAATGGGGGTATTGTATTAGTGTGAAGATTCACCAGCCCTGATACAAGGACCTGCAAATTAGGGAGTTCATTCCACTGCCCACACTTTGACTTGTGTTGTGTGGTGCCCTAGGGTTCTCCAGGTAGCCACAACAGCACAGGTCACCTCCAGCTCCTGTGTCCTGCCACCTGTCCCATGCAGATATCTCAGAGACCCCAGGCTATATTCAGTGGCTTGAGACAGCTCCCTGTGGACAACAGCCTCAAGGGCTGAGAATAATATAATCTCTTTTTCTAGGAATGAATAGGCTGCTCCAGGGGACAATTAAGCACCTAAGAAGAGGTCAGATGAATTGCTCTCTGAAGGTTCATGTTCCAAGTCTTTGGTCATGCTCACAGACTTTAGACTTACAACTTTCTTGTATAAAGTGAAACAAACCCCACTTAACGCCACAGTGATTTTTTTAGGACTTTCTTTTAGGACCAAGTCACAGAGCAAATCTATTTACACACCTCCATTTATCCTCTTTTTTCTATTCACACATTACCTTGCTATTTTTGTGCTTATCTCTCTCCAGCTCCCTTTTCAATGACTGCCAAAAGGACAACTACTGCTGTGCCACGGCTGCTTCCCAGCACCCCACGTTTAGCCCCCAGGTGCATCTTCCAGGAGGTGAAGAGAGAGCAAACATTGGCATGCAGGCAAGCATATGCTTTATAGCAACACTGAGATGCTGAAAAGCAGTGTCTGCAGTGTTGATCATATCAAGACAGTGTTACCAGGAGACACCTCACAGCACGGCAGACACACATCGGTGGAGTCTCTTGGCCCTCTGAAGGTAGTGGGTGTAACGTTTTACATCTCTCTCACTCAGTCATGAAGGACGAGCAGCCTAACAAGGTCACATTTGTTTGAGGCATGCATGTTTCCATCTGCTCAGGCGGATGGCAAAGTGCCTGGCACAAAGCAAGGAGACACTCTAAAAAGGAATTGTTTAAGAGGGGAGTGCCTAGGCAAAGCTAGGAAGATAAATGGTGGTTAGATACCATACATTGAGACTGGCACAGATACTTTAGATCAAGGCCTCATGTACTTACTGAGCAAAACAACAAATGCTACCTCTGATTTTCAAAATCCCTCCAGTTGTATTCCTTTCCAGGGCCCCATTAGCAGAGGAGTTGTGTGAGCCTTACAGTGATGAACCCTCAAAGCTGAAATTTCACTCCTTCACTTCTAACACAGAACCTGCACTGGAAAATGGTTCATGGCTAGTGCTGAGCCTTTGCTAGGCTTGAGCAAGCACTGTTTCATCTGGTGAGTCTTAGAGAGGAGATCCACAAGGATATAATCATATCATTTTGGGGGTTGGAATGGACCTTACAGGTCATCTACTAACAACCTCCCCTGCCATGGGCAGGGACACCTCCCACCAGACCAGGATGCTCAAGGCTTCATCCAGCCTGGCTTGGAACACTGCCAGGGTTGGAGCATCCACTACCTCCCTAGGAACTTGTGCCAGTGTCTCACCACTCTCACAAGAAAATACTTTTTCCTAATATCTAACCTAAATTTCTCCTCTTTCAATTTGTCCCCATTGCCCCTTGTCCTGTCCCTGCAGCTCTTAACACAGAGTCCCTCTGTAGCTTCCCTGGAGTCCCTTCAGATACTGATAGGCTGCTATGAGGTCTCCATGCAACCTTCTCTTCTCCAGGCTCCAGCCCCAACACTTTCAGCCTGTCTTCATAGGGGATGCTCCAGTCTTCTTATCAACTTCATGGCCTTGTCTGGACTTGCTACTACAGTTCCATGTCCTTGGTCTAATAACACTAGTTTAGATTGAAGCTTGAGTTTTTTTCACAGTGGATGAAGATAGAAAAGACCCCTCTGAGGTGAGATGCACAGTCTGAGGAAAAACCCTGAACATTATTTATGCTAAACCCTTTTAAGATGAAAGCTATAGTTCCACTTGTTTCACACCCAGGACTCAAGGATCTCCAGAGCACAGATGTTCCAAAACCTAGTATCTTACAAAATCTGGTGTCTTGACTCTGCCATGATAGTAGAAATGAAGACATTCATTAACTTCAGTGTTTAAAACATTTTATTTGCTTAAATATGATGTTGGCTAAATATATTAGACAACCAACTCTTTGTATATGCATAGATAAGACATGGTGTTTGCAAAGGAACAGAGAAGAGTGGAGGGTTTAAGGATATAAACTTCTTCTTTGATATTTTTCTTTTCAGACTTCGAGGGACATTTAGTGATTAGTAGGAGAAGGAGTAAGGAAGGCACAGATGAAATTTTCCTTTGAGGCATCACTAGGACATGGTTTATGATGACATGAAATTAAAGGCAGAACTTGCTACATCCTCTTTTGGTGTTACTCAGGTTTAAGGCAATGGCATTATCCTCTGTATTCCATCCTGAAAAATGCAGCTCTTATTTGAATACACACCATCCTTTTCAACCAACATCTATTTCCTTTCAATGGAATACTTTCTGCAAATTTTGCACCTTTGGAATTTTCCAAGAATTCCTATATCAAAAATACAGACTGAACTCAACTAACACTAGCTGAGACTTGTCTGAATGGCAGTCAACAGGAGATGCTCCTGCTTTTGAGGGCCCAGGGTCCCTCTTTTCCCTATCTGCCTTTGATATTGATGTCTCTGAGAAGAACAACATGGCCCCAAAAAGAGGTGCTTGACTTTTAGATATTAGAATAATGGTCAGTGGTACCAGAAGGAAGCCAGAGCCCACTGACACAGCAGCAGAAAGCCAGAGAAAGCTTCTCACTAGGGATACATCTCCATGGCTGGACACGAGCAGACACACCATGTGGTGGTTGTTCACCTGCAAAAATGTCTCAGCCACCCCCTAACTCCTGGTACGGATGAGCAGAGGCACATTAGCAGAGGTCTGAGTGAGACACAGGCTGGTAAGTGAGTCCACACAGTGCTAACACTACCACCCATGTGTCCTGGCTCAGTCTCTGCTGCCATAGGCACATCTGTTCTTGGGGACTGGACACAACCTGTGGGGGTGAGAGCAACAGGCTGCTGGCCTGGAAGCCTCTCGTGTGAGCACGTGCATGTGTCCAGCCTGTTCCCAATGGGTTCCCACAGCCTAGGGACCAGTGGGAGCTGTCACACGTGCTGCAGGAGGGGTGAGGAGCAGTGGCTGTGGGGGAAGCCCCATGCCAGACAAAATAGGCGTTTGGCTTCAGAGCCAAGAAGATCAGCCAGCACCAACTCAAATAATGCACTGTATCATCCGACCCAGGGTTTTCCTGGAAATACTCTTCAGACTTCCAGATGACTCCCACACATCTTTAGCTGCTGTCTGCAGTATAGACTGACTGTAGGCAGGCTGCTAAAAATTGAACATGACATCAAATTTCAGCCATGCCAAAAGCAAGATGACATTCTCTAAATTATGAGCAAATATGGGGTGACACTTATAGCCAAAGAATGTAAGAGCTACTTAACTTGCTTTCGGCAGCGTATGGATATACAGACAGGGCAAACCCTTAATGCCTGGAAATGGTTCCTAAAGCCAATGTTTATCTTTTACTTAGCTTAATTAATAGCTAATGACAGACACATGACGGTGGATAACCACTGCAGGCCTTAATCTATGTCAATGCCTCACAGAGCTCCTCCTGGTTTGTTTGGTTCACTTAAAGAGGTCTATCAACAGCAATTCATCACCTCTAAAGAGGGGCTGATAGGCAGCAGAGAGTGTTCTCAGAAACTTGGCTCATGGGGAGGGAGGGCAAAGTTTGACTCTGCACAAGCAGCCCCAAGCTCTGCAGCTGTAGTCAGGAAGGTATTTCAGGGGGCAAAGTCCCCTGCAACTGTACTGAGGGAGCTGCTGTTAAACACAGGGGAATAGCACAGCAGAGCCTGTCTCCAGGATGAACACAATGAAAAGGGACCACTTTACTCTCCTGCTCTTTTACATGGGACTACAGGCACATTGAGAGGACATTCAGCGTTCTGAACTCATTTTTGATTTATTTCATATTTAGCAACCAGAGGTCTTGGCTTCAAAGTCTCGATCTAAACAGTAAACAATAGGCAGCTGTTCAGAGATCATGATGGCAATTAGAACAATCTGGATCCAAGTGGTACACTTCCCTAGACCGAACTGGTCAGGAGGTGAAAGGGGATAGCAGCCCTCTACATCCTCCTCCTGACACTGGAGGATCTGGTTTAGGGGTTAGGTGTTCCAGCAGTGACAGGTTAATGGTTGGACTTAGTGATCTTAGAGGTCTCCTCCAACCTTGATAATTCCACACTTCTATGATTTGTCTATGTATGAAAGCATGAGATATTGAAGATGAAAATAAGGAGCATTAGAACCCTTTAAGTGGCTAACTTGGAAATTTTAAAGCAATTATTCATGTCCATTAATAGGTCTCATAATTATTCTTCAGCATAAAAATTTTATTTCAGGAGCTTTTCCATGGTACATGAGATTATGCTGCAATAAACTATTCTAACTGGGATCCTCTTAAAAGGAATAGCCACATTTATTTTCAAACAAATATATTTTATGACTGCAGTACTCAGGAGCTGGCCAGGCCAATGGCTGAGTTGTGCTGGGTGCTGTGCAAAACGAAGCAAAAAAGGAATGCCTAAAGTCTCACCACACATTCAAATGCCAGTCTGCCACACGCTTTAAGATGGAGATAACCATCCCTCTGTAGTAACACTGTGGTTTGCATCTCTTTAAAAAATGTCTCCTCTTATGTGCTTCAGTTAAAATAATAGCGAAAGAGGTGAAAATCCTGTATTCTTTTCTGGGGTGTGTGTTCCTCCTCCCATACACATCTCCTGGTTTTCTTCTGAAGAACAAATCATAGAATCATAGAATTTGAGGGATTGGAATTGACCTTACAGATCAACTAGTCCCAACCCCCTGCCCTGGGCAGGGACACCTCCCACCAGAGCAGGTTGCTCAAGGCTTCATCCAACCTGGCCTTGAACACTGCCAGGGTTGGGGCAGCCACAGCCTCCCTGGGCAACCTGTGCCAGTGCCTCACCACCCTCACAGGAAAAAGCTCTTTCCTAATATCTAGCCTAAATTTCCCTCTTTTTTAGCCTTGAGAAGAGGTACCCATTGCCCCTTGCCCTGTCACTGCAGCTCCTAACAGAGTCCCTCTCCAGCTTGCCTGTAGCCCCTTCAAATACTGGAAGTTTGTTATGAGGTTTTCATGCAACCTTCTCCAGGCTGAACAGCACCAACTCCCTCAGCCTGTCTTCACAGGGAAGATGTTCCAGTCCTCTTATCAACTTTGTAGCCTCATCTGGACTTGCTCCCGCAGTTCCATGTCCTTCTTAAGATGAGGGCATGAGAACTGTGGTGGTGGTGTCTCATGAGAGCAGAGCAGAAGGGAAGTATCACCTCCTTTAACCTGCTGACCCCACTTCTTTGGATGCAGCCCAGGATTTGGTTGGTTTTCTGGGCACACTGCACACTGCCAGGTCATGGTGAGTTCCTCATGTACCCTCACCCCCAAGTCTTTCTCATGATATACTGAGCTATACATGTTACTGGGTTAATGGCTGGACTAGATGATCTTGGAGGTCTTCTTCCAACCTTGAAGAATCTGTGATTCCATGATTCTGTCTAGGCTCGCACAAATAAGGTATACAAGCCCTTGAACCAGCAAGCCCTAGTAGAATGTCTTCATGCAAGGGGAAAATTTAATGCTTACATGGCCCTGCATACCTGTGCTTGCTTAATCCAGACATCTTTTTACACAGAGGCAGGGGAGACTGCAATGTAGATTACAGCTTCATCTAGAGTACATCCCTGGAGAAAGCAGCATTGGCAGCCCATCTAACCTTCAGGCCACCTTGTACCTGCACTGCTTATCTCCATGTGAGACAGACTGAGATGACAAATGACACAATCACACCTTCCCTGCATTTTTTTTACTGACAATTTAACCCATCCCTTTTTCTTTGTCTGATAGTCATGGAAAGTAATTGACCCCTCAGGCACTGTGGTCACTGAGAGTGCTCAAGGCTGCACTCTGGGTGCTGAAAGCAAGGCAACTGAGGCAGCTAGAGAGTATGGCAGATTACTCTAGATAGACTAGGTTACAGCTGCCAAAGCCTGAGGATGTGTTTTATTCCCTTTCACCATAATGCATGCCCATGGGTGAGGGGGAGCTGGGCTGAAGAGCTCCTGCCAGGGGCATAACTTTGCTGCATACAGCCAACTCTCACAGAATCACAGAATAATCTGAGTTGGAAGGGACCCACAAGGATCATCGAGTCCAACTCTTGGCCATGAGCAGAACATCCCCCAGAACCACACCATGTGTCTGACATCATTGTCCAAACACTTCTTGAACTCTGTTGGGCTTGGAGCTGTGACCACTTCCACGGGCACCTGTGGCTAAGTGACCTCAGCCTCAAGGGAGTGACCTCTTCTGCTCTGAAAGGAGAAGAGTTGTGGCCAAATGTGAACCTTTCAGTGGTTCCCCTTAGTTGCATCTTTCAGATCACCCTAAACTTGTACCTGAGAGTTCTCAGGGTGAATGTCAATAGCAAAAATGCTCGAGTTGCCCTGGGAAGTGACTTTCAAATTATGAAACTGATTTCCCTGGAACCAATCCCTAAACTCTGAGCACATACTTAAGACCCCTGAGTTAAGAAAATATTAAAACTTGTGCGAATGTCCATCCTGTCTGAGACATGCCATGAGCATGTAGAGTTCTCAGCACTGAGCACAGGTTTAGGTCTCTGCCTTGGACTGTGGGGTCACAGACTGGAAAAACAAGGTTGGGAGCTGATCCCAGAGGGGCAGTGGGATGGGATGGATCCAGGTACTAAGAATATAGTGGGCCCCTTGCCCTACACACAGAAGACATTTCCTCCCACCCCCTTGGCACTACTTTGGGGCTGGGTGAGACTTATGTGGAGAAAGAGGCCACCACTGTCCACAGGGACAGCTGTGAGGAGGATGCAGAAGGAGAACATCTTTGCAGAGAGATGTGATTGTCAGTCTGGTAAGCTTGTGACTGTGTTTTCCTGTTAAATCCCTATTAACTCAGTTTTAAAGGCTGAGCCCAGGCAAGTGTGTGATACTGAAGGACTCCTGGAGGCAGCTCAGGTAAACCTGAGCTTTGTAACCTCTGCTGCAGTGTCTTGTTTGAAGAGTCTATTAGCTTAGCATATAAATCACATCTTGTAATATAAGTAAGTGAAGATAGATTTAAAATAGAAAATACTTGGAAATTCAGGGTTTGATTACTATTTTTCCTCTGTATTTCAAGTTAAGAGTGGTCTATTAATGGCAAAACAGAAGTTCTTGTGTAATGCTGTTTAAGCTGGATCCTTTAAACCATTTAAACATAAAGGGCCACATTCTCCTTTACACAAAGGCACTAAAGTGATAGAAAATAATATTTAAATCCTCTTTCAGACCTAAACATTTTCATTAAGAGAAATTTTAATAGTATGTGTCTAATCCAAACTAATCTTGCAAAAGATGGTTTAGTGTATTTGGTACAAAGTATTTACATGACAACAGAAAAAAGTGAATGCATCATTTTGCCAGCTATTAAAAATACTTAATAATTCCAGTTGGAGCACTCAGCTGTAAGAGCTGCTTTCCATTTCAGTGAACTTTGTGCTAGGAGAGGAAAGAAATTATTTCTCCACATGGTTGAGCATCAGGTTTCTTTGAGCACAAAAGCTTGTAAAGGGTCGGTGTTTATGCTTGCTTCTCCCCATCAGGAGTGCTTTCTGCCATGCAAACAACCTGCCATCTTCTAGCAGGCTTTAAGCAGCTCTGCTTTAAAACCTCCTGCTGCAAGCCTGTGTCAGCTCAGCCCAGCATGTGCATGGATTAGCTTCATTTCAAGGCAATGTCATAGTCTCTTTGGTGCTGCGTGAAAAGCGCTGAGTGGCCAAAGGGGAAAACTATAAAAGGAATGTGTATAGAGTCATAGAATCATAGATCAACCTGGCTGGAAAAGACCTCCAAGATCATCAAGTCCATCCCTACCGTGGTTACTAGACCATGGCACTAAGTGCCACATCCAGTCTCAGCTTGAAAACCTCCAGGGATGGTGAATCCACCACCTCCCTGGGCAGCACATTCCAATGCCTGAGCACTCTCTCTGGAAAAAATCTCTTCCTCATATCCAACCTGACCCTCCCCTGGCAGAGCTTGAGTCTGTGCCCTCTTGTCCTGCTGCTGGTTGCCTGGGAGAAGAGACCAACCCCCACCTGACTCCAACCTCCTGTCAGGGAGTTGCAGAGGGTGATAAGGTCTCCCCTGAGCCTCCTCTTCTCCAGTTGTTCTGGGAAGTCGCTTCCAAATTATGAAACTGATTTCCCTGGAACCAATCCCTAAACTCTGACTACATACTTAAGACCCCTGAGTTAGGAAAAGATTGCCTGTAGATCCCAGGCAGACTCTCTTGCCCCCTCTGAATCCAGCTCTGAGGACAACCTCTGCTAACCCAGAACACCACTGGGGTTGATTTCCAGCTGAAGATCGACTTGAAGCAACTCTTTTCCAAACTAGTCATTATAGCTAACAGCTGGGGGAGGGAGGGTGGACTGTCTATTTTGGTTTAGCAGTGCTCACTGTCTAAACAAGTGAGGATGTTTGAACAACTGAGGATGTCCTCATGCTTTCAGGTAAGCTGAATGCTGCTTTGTGCTCCACAGGCTGTACCTAGTGCCTGAGGACTCACTCAGATGCAGATATTCAAGTTGTAGCATCTCAAAGCTAATCCCTAAGCTAATACCTTCCCTTCTGTATATATGTACATCTGACTTTTTACATCTCAGGAAACAAAATTACTGCATTGCACAACCAAAGTTACACTGAAAAAATCTACTTAGGGGTCTGGCACCTCAGGAATACCCTCAGGCTGAAGCCAGAGACTCCCTCTGACTCATTCAGCAGAGAGGGGTGGGCAAAGAGCTCCCCTCAACCCATCACACTGCCAACCACTACAATGCTTTCCACAAGTGCCAGCCCTGCTGCAGGGCCCACCTGAAAGTCATAGAATCATAGGATCACAGAATGGTGTGGGTTGGAAGGGACCTTAAACACCATCTAGTTCCAAACCACCTGCCATGGGCAGGAACACCTTCTACTGGGGCTGGTTAATCAAAGCCCCATCCAACCTAGCCTTGAACACTTCCAGGGATGTATTCCAGGAGGTCCTTTCTTCCTGTACCCACACTTCTGCTGATGTTGTCTTGTCACATCTAGCAACCAATCTGGATGAAAATAAAAAGACACTTTATTTCAGCCTAGCAGAGGAGGTAGTTTGTGGGTAAGAATGAGCAGTCAAGACCAGGACAAGGCAATACATGTCTAAGCCATCTGATAATAGTAAGCTAAAAGATGTCAAGCAGGTGACATGTTAAAACTGACCAGATTGTCACCTGGCATGAAGAGAAAGGGAGGGAGGAAAGAACGAGCAGCAGGGAGAGGACTTGTTCCCATCTGGAGTTTCGCCCTGGATGGAATGGGATGGCTGAGATATGCTTTTTTATTTGGGCAGCTACATGTGTGTCTGAAGACAACCTCTGCCAGCTCAGAACACCACCAGGATTGATTTCCAATTGAAGGTTGACTTGAAGCAACTCTTTTTCCAAACCAGTCTTTATAGCTAATAGCTGAGGTGAGGGGTAGGGTGTCTGTTTTGGTTTAGCAGTGCTCACTGTCTAAACGAGTGAGGATATTTAAACAAATGACAATGTCCTCATGCTCATTGGAGGCTCTGAGGTCTAACATGACTTAGCTGCTGAGCACAGGGAGCCATTCCCAAGTGTCCTGCACTCCAGTCCTATCTCCATGGCAAGCTGTACTTCTGTCATGTCACCATCCACCTATGCAAAAACGACTGAGAGGATGTTTTGGGGGACAGTACTTTTCTGAAAGGCAGACTACCCACAGCAGCATTGCAGAGTTGAACACCAGGATCCCATAAATAATCAGTAAGGCAAATCTTCACCTTTTATCTTTGTCACAGGGACTGGAATGCATCTCACTGCCATCAGTGATTGTAATCCATGCGTCACTAAACCCACAAGATATGCTTTTACATGCCTGATGTCCATCCCTCCACCCACCACCACTGCCCATAAATCTTCTTTTTTTTCCCAAAGATACTAGGACTCACTGGCTAAACCTGAAGACTTGCCAAGTATTTGCTTGAAATACTAATATATTGTTAAAATCAGGAGCTCTTCACAAAAGACACATCTGACATTTCCAAGGAGTGTCTGATGAGTTAAAGTGTTTGGAAAGTGTCTACTGTAAGCATGATGGAAGAAGTGGTTCAGCATAATTTTTTGCAGTCTCAATAAGGACCCTGCTCCACTAAAAAGGGAGATGTTGATAGAACCTAACCTAAAACTATAGATAGAGCTAAAGTCTTGAGTCAGGACTGAGCAAAAAAAAAAAAAGGCTGACACACTTCAGGAAGGCTGTTAAATAAGAACAAGATAACATTTTGTCAGGACATCTGTCAGAAATTGTGTGTCTGCAGCTGATCTTGCCCAGGGGCAGAGGATCCAACTCTGCTTTTCTGTGACTCTGTGGTTTTCAGTTAGTCTCACGGTCAGGAGGAGAAAAGCTGGAGGCAGCCACACAGACCCTGAATTTCTCAGGAAGTTGTAACAGATTAGAAGAAAAATATTGTAAAAACAGCTTTGGGGAAATGTGAAGAGTATCAGAAATTTAAATTTTGAAACTTGCCTGAGGCATCACTGCTGGAAAAATCAAACTACTATAACAAGTAGTGGCTTGACATGAGGTTATCCTTACATCTGTGATGTTCATTTTCACTAGAAGATGGTGTTAAGTGAGGAGGGAAATGTGTGGGTCTTGCTATAACATTCAGTGCCTTTGTCCTGAGCTGTGCCTGGCACAAACTGTACCAAACAGAGCTTATATAGCCACTGGTAAGTCTTTAGCCTTCAGATCATCTATTTGCAAAGTAAGGCCTGGGAAGCAGAGCTGGTGTAACACACAGTAGTTTGAATGAATCAGAGGGTTTAAAATGGTTCTCATCATCTCAGCCTCTACTGCTCTCTCTATCTTCATGTGGAACTATTTTTATGGCCAGACCCTTATCTGTCCTCTTTAACTGCCTTGGTGCTGGGGACCACATCAGTAGGCACTCAAGTCTGCAGAAGTTTATCATCTGGGAAGCAGAGCTGGTGTAACACACAGTAGTTTGAATGAATCAGAGGGTTTAAAATGGTTCTCATCATCTCAGCCTCTACTGCTCTCTCTATCTTCATGTGGAACTATTTTTATGGCCAGACCCTTATCTGTCCTCTTTAACTGCCTTGGTGCTGGGGACCACATCAGTAGGCACTCAAGTCTGCAGAAGTTTATCATCATATCAATAGGCACTCAAGTCTGCAGATGTCTGTGGCATCAGTCAATGTCTCACCTGTTAGGCTGCCTCTGAAAATGTGCTATCTAGAGCTGTTTGCTTGTTAGAGAATGCAATTTCAAGACTGATTGTTTAAAACACAAATGGCCTGGGCCATACATATGGTTTGGTGACTATTCACAGAGATTGTATACAGTTCTTCAGCCTGACCCAAAGGAGATGGGTACCTTTGGTAAAATGTCTAATACAGTGATAGAGTCACTGCTACAGAGCTTTGTGTGAAATTATGCAGTCAAGGACCAGGAGAAGGACCACAGACCACACTCCTGGGATGAGCAACTCCATTCCTAATGGCAGCTTCACTGCTAGAAGGGACCCAGACCCATCCTCCTTTTTGAGATGTTAATCTACTGTATCATCCTTGAGACCTGTTCATGCACTGGAGAAATCAAGAAAGGGCTAGGACTGCTTCCTGAGCATAAATATGTGGCACTTGTAGGACCTGTGTGTTTTCACCTTGAGGGTAAGGCAGGATGCTCACACTTTTTACCACCCTGCATTTGGGGCTTGATTCAGAGACTTTCCATTGGCTTCAGGGGAGTTTGAATCATGGCCAAGAGCTGCTCAACAGCCTGGAAGGAGAAAAAGATAAACTGACTGGAAAAATCCAGGAAAAGAGTTCAGACTGAGATAATTAGGACACTGTGGCACTCAGGCAGTTTGGGGTTGGTTTTGTTGTTGTTTGGTTGGGTTTTTCTTCCCCAGAGCAGCTCACAATCTAATGCCTGGATTATTTTTAATGTAACATTTTTCTTCTTGTTTGGATTTCTAAGGAGGACAGCCCACAGAGCCTTTGGCTGCAGGGCTTGTCAGGCAGCTGGAACTGAGCAGCAGACACTCCTGCAGAGAAACACAGTCCATGACCCAACTGGCAGCCAGGGCTCCTGAAGGACCAGGGAAAGCAGGAGGCACTGGGGCAGGACAAGGTTGGGGAGCTGTGCTAGATGCCCTCTCCCCAGAGCCTTGCTGGGCAGATGCTGCTGTGAGGGGCAGAAGGTGACTAGCAGCTGGTGGAGAAGGATGAGGTCCCAGGGTGACTCCTGAGCCCATGGACTTGACAGCAGAGTTTACAAACCCATCACAGTCCTTGTGACTGTCCCAGGGGCTGGTGAGCAAGCTGTGGGAAAGTCAGAGGTTTGATTTGGGCTAATGAGAGCCGTGCTCTGTTTTAGTCTGGGCTTGGTCCAAAGTCAGCCTTAATAATTGGGTTGTGTTCAGGCTGCACTAAGCTTTGCTCTTCCATTTTTGAGAAAGCCCAGAAAACAGGCTCCCACTGTGAAAGCCCTATCAGCCAAGCTGCTGATGTGAAACAGAAGTCTCACATTTGTTTCCTTTCACATCCTTTTGGTTTAAGAAGCATACAGATGCACTAAACAGGAACACACTCCCTAAAAATAACATCTTCAGGACAGTTGGAAAAACAAGATTCTTACTTTTTAATGATTGCCTTAAGCAGCCCTGCTTTTTGATCTTGCCTCAGAACTGACATCACACAACGGATCAGACTTACAAAAAGAAAAGGGTTTTCACACCTTGCCACTTTTAAGATAAAATGCCTTTTAATGGCTTTTCTACTAATTAGCTGCAGTGACTTTCCAGTCTCTTGGCAGAGGGTCTTTTAATGTATGTCAGTAAAACCAACAAGCATTATGGTCTTTTATTCGAAGTATGTTGATAAGGGGTAAGCTAACAACCACCTCCAGCTGTGCCCCTCCAAACATCAGATCTGCTATATCACCCATTTGCCTGGGCAGGAGTTACCAGGAGGGGCTGAGGATGGAGAGACCACTCAGTGGGGCTGAAGTGGCCAGGAGAATGAAGAAGCTACAGCCCTGTCAGAGATTTCTCTGCTGCTAAAGCACAGCTTAAAACTCAGAGGACACAACACAGTGTAGCCTCCCAACCTGGGATACAGTGGGCTGATAACCCTGGTGGCTTTGTCAGAGTTGGAGAGCATCGTGCAACTGCCACAATGTTCCCTTATAGCTCTCCTCTTTCTCATGGGATAGCTCTTCAGTTTGAGTGATGTGACAATAAACATAATGTCAGTAAAGAAAAAAGCCATCTGAGTATAAAAAAGGGGGCCAAAACCTCCTTAACTGTGCTTGGTGTCTAAGCATCATGACCTAGATGATGCCATCATCAAGTCCAGCTCTTGGGCTGTCCCTCTTACACAAAAACTTTGCTCAAGCAGTGTCAGGCCCTGGCTGGGCTAATATCAATAGTGGATATTAAGGGAATACACACAATCACAGTAAGGAGTAACAAATGATCCAAAACACACCATAGGATGCCCATTTTAAAATAAACATTTACAGCTTCAGTTCTTCAGCAGGCCACAGTGGGACCAGTCTAATGCTATAGCCTCAGGATTTGTCAGCTTGGATTGCACTTAACATCAGCCCTTCCAGTCTTACACTGTGAGCTGTCTGGTTATTCCTAGCTAACACAATTATCTGTGCTCATATTTTCCACACAGCCTCAATACAACACTCAGACATTTCAAACTGATAGTTTAATTAAATTATGGCAACTAGGGTTATTTCAGTTCCAGGAGTATATGAGGCAGAGATGTTGAGGATAAACATAGCACTTGTGCTTTTAGTGAAGGGGATAAACTCTGTCCTGTGGGAAGATGAAGCTTTCAGAGGACTGAATTTCATCAGCATCTGAATCCTCTAGAAATCATGTTTCTTTCATGCATTTCAAGTTGGACACTCCAACAGATAAGCCATCAAGATTACTTATGGAAACTTAGCCTCATACATGCAAGGAGAACTGGAAATACAGCTATTCCTCTGCACTACAGAAGTGTTTTTGCATTCTTTAGCCATCCTCTGTGAATCCAAGAGTGCCAAGACAGCATGGCTTCCTATGGGAAGCTCTGCTTGGCTTTTGCTTTCACTAGGTCCCCACAGGCCAACATTAAGTTCTATGGGTTATGTGTCTAAAGGGCAGGTAAGCAAGTAGTAAGCAGTAGGACCTGCAAGGATCAATGATAGATGGAGATAGCCTAGTGACTTGAACAGTGAAAATCAAACCCACTGAATCAGCAACTCCCTATAACCATAAAAGGAAAAGAATTACACCCCATGATGGGACAGACCAATGGGTCAGAGAGTCATGCTCAGGAAAGGGAGATAATGCCTAACAGGATGCAGGATTTAGCATAGTATGCACAGGAAGGAAAATCTGAGACTTGTATAAAATGTGTTACAGTAGGTTTTCAGGGGAATGTGGGAAAGTGAGGGTCTCAGTAAGGGCTGCTGATGGAAAAGATCAGAGGTGGAAAAATGAAGACATCAAGATGAACTGGGAGGATGACAAACATGAGAAAACAGAGGGAGAAAGGAAATAAAAGGTCTTAATTGACTGTACACTTGCTTGATGGAGTTGTGTGCTACTACACCACCATCTATCCTGTATTTTCACAAAATCCTACTTCTGTCTTATTTCTCTGAGGGTTCACTCTCTGTCCTGAGTCATTCAGCATGAGCACTACCGAGTCTCAGACCAGACTAGCAGCATTAGTGAGTATTAACATCCAGAGGGGCACCACAAACCTCTGGTGTTCATAGGTCCAAGTATCAGCAACTGGAGAAGACTGGAACCAAAGTGCCAACTGGAGGACAGTGGAAATATGATCTCCTCCTGAACTGACCCATATATTATGTGTATATCCCATTAGCAGGCTTCAATCCTGATTCCCCAGAGAGGGGCACCAAGATGGGGCTGTCTGTGCTGTTCATGTTTGTGTGGGCACTGGCTGTGCTGCTAAAGGCACTGATTTCTCTTTGTGCTGATCTATGTAACCAGCAATGTGCATATTTTGTGCATGTGTGTGCCCATGGGGAGTACATGCTCAGCCTCAATAAAAGCTGGACCCATGAACATGGAGCTGCAGAAGCCTCACCTGCATCTCAAACTGCATAAAATTCAGCCAACCCTAGCACCATGAACTTGCTGGAGACTCCTTGCTGAGATACTTTTCTAGCTTCCTAGAGGTAGAGACTGTGTCCCAAGAAGACTTTCATCACAAGCCTCATTATCAACTTTCAAAATGTCCCACACAACTCGTGGAGAAACATCTGGGCTTCCTCTGGCAGAGTATCTTTCCTAGGAGAATGGTTCAACACCCTCCTTTACTGAATTGTGGCTTATTTAGGAATGGAATGATGGTCGTTTGCCAGTTATCCTTAAATCACTCCTACCACCAGACAGGCTCAGAGATAAAGTAAGGAATGAATTTTTTCAGGAATCCAAAGATCAGCATTACAATCTCCTTATTTAGAGGCAGCTGTGCTTAAAGAAAAGAAAACTTACAGCTGCAGACAGATTATTCTAACTCTGCTATCTCTTCTATCCAGTTAATATGGTCTCAGCATGCTTGCATACCTTTCAGCTGGAAACTTGTCTTCAAGCAAGACCTGGTCCAGACCAAGTATTTTATATAAGGGATGTTGATTTGGAGATATGCATGTCCTTGCCTCACCTCTTTTCTCCCTGGGGTATTTCAGGTCCTTGTCACACCTCTCCTACTCATGCCATCCCCTGAGCTGAGAAGTGGCTCTTTATTAGGAACTGCAGTGATAGGACAAGGGGTAACAGATTCAAATTGAAGTTTAGGTTAGATATTGGGAAAATATTTTTTACTGTAAAGGTGGTGAGACATTGGAACAGGTTGACCAGGGAAGTGATGGCTGTCCTGACCCTGGCAGTGTTCACAGCCAGGTTGGATGAAGCCTTGAGCAACCTGCTCTAGTGGGGAGGTGTCCCTGCCCAGGGCAGGGGGTTGGGGCTGGATGATCTGTAAGGTCCATTCCAACCCCTAAATTCTATGATTCTAAATGTTGGAGCCTGCTGGATAGGTGAGTTCTTCTGCTCAGACTGGGAAAAAATATCCTGATGCTTATCTTATTGTGTGCTGACTGTGAAGGAAATTTTTAAGAGGCAGAGCAGGATTCAAGAATCCTTGCATTAATTCTTCATACACAGGAAACACCAGGTCTTATATATGCATATTCTAGCAATCATAACAGATAAAAACATATAAACAATGATAATGCATGTAGTTAATAAGATCTTGACTGCATTGAGACAAGAATTAATGGCCATCAAATTATTTTGGGCTGACAATGACATGAACATGCTTGGCATGAATTGTGCCCCAGATGGCACTCTCTTCCTTTGAAGGTGTGGATGTGCTGGGTGAAAGATTTTTGGAAGACATTAAAACCAAAAAGTCATTTATCATACTCCATATTCTATGAACAGAGTTTTATTTTTCATCTCTTCTCCCAAATCCAGGCTTCACCTTAGCCAATGCTTTGCATCAAGCAGTCCCTATGTTTAGTTCTCATAGGTGACTCTGGTGACCACCCTCACTTGTAAAGTTTCCAAACTGGCTGCTGATGGCAAAAGTTTTTACTTCTTTTGTAGGGACTATAAATATACTTGCCACTGTCACATGAACACAAGGAATAATGGTTGCTTGACATTAGCTTGATCTTATCCCCATGAAGAATGACTTTGACCTGTGGATTACTTTGCTTTTGTACAAGCCCTGCTGGCTGGACAGTGTTATACAGGAGGGTTGTCCTTGATAAGGTTCTGGGTTTCAAATCTACAGAGCTACCAAGAAAAAGCTGAGCAATTTGAGCTGCTATCATGTTTGAAAAGGAGCAGAACTTCTCTGTTAATCACTTTGAGAGCTGACACAAGTTGTTTTCCATCATAACAGCAGTAGGTCCCACAGTAAAGGGTCCCACTGAAAGGCCTCTCAGTTCAGTCTTCAACACTACTGTACCAGAAAAGGTACTTAGGGAGCTGTGTTTCTGGGATCCCCTGGTCTTCCCCTACCACACTTCCTCCTCCTCATCATCAGTATCTGTCAATATTTGGTTTTCTAAAAATCTGATCTCCAGAAGGCAAAGTTGTCTCCAGAGTCCTCCCTGACACAAGGAAAGCCCAGGACCAGAGCAGGATCAGAGCCAGAGTTTCTACAGGTCTGGGATCCAGTGATGTTTTAGGATTTGTTGCGATGATGCACAGAACTGAATGTCCTAATAGCATTTCAGCATGCAAGGCAGAGATAACAACTTACATTTCTTTCCTTCTGCTTGTTCATCTCCCTTTGTTCTGGACTCTTCAACACCAGGAGGCCTTTCTTTTCATACTTCTTAGGTTTGGCAACTATTGAATCTCTTCAGGCCCAAGTTCAATTGCAAACCATGTGTGATGCCCACGGCTCAGAAAAACACCTTCTTGACACACTCATGCAATAGAGCACATTCTTCCTGAAAGACAGAAAGAGGCATTGCTATCTGCTGAGCAGGAGCCAAGTTTAGCACCATCACAGATCAAAGAGAGCTGTGAACCTCTCCCCTCCATCTTGGCAGGGTACTCTCCAGAATATTTCATACTTATTCCCAAAAACTGAATGGCAGATTTGTTTACAGAAGTATTTTCCAAGAGATGCTTTGGGTTACTCTCAGCAGCTGCCCTGATTGCTGCTGCTGGGCATACCTTGCATGTCTGGGTGATTTATGGATTTGATTTAAACTGCATTCTGCACCCCTTGCTGCTTGCAAGGCAGGTCATAGTCCAGCACAGTGAAGGAGCCATAAAACAACAGCTGCAAGAGATGATCACAGCTTCTGCCTTGGTTTGGCACACCCTGCCAAAGTAGTGCCAGACATGCACACATGTCCAGGCTGGATAGGTGAGGAATCAAACTCTGATCCTGCTCTGGTCTTACTTTGTGTCAGGGAGGACTCTGGAGACAACTTTGCCTTCTGGAGATCAAATTTTTAGAAAAACAGATATTGACTATTGACAACTACTGATAAGGAGGAGGAGGAGAAAATGTGGTTGGGGCAGACCAGGGGACCCCAGAAACACAACTCCCACAGAACATTTGACAACTGCAAACAAAAAGGAATAATGTGCTGTAGGGAGATACAGTTAAATAGTGAATGAGGTGAAGGTGCAAAACCACAGATGTTTTGAGGAAACACCTGTTAATCCTTGAGGGCACAGAAGTGGTGGCAAGGATGCTAAGGAGGCAGGGACTGAGAAGATTATCTTGGTTTCACAGCTTGAGTGGAGAAGGGAGGTTGGCAGACCACATTGCTGACACCACAAGTGTCTGGGGCAGAAAGGAAATGAGGGAGAGATGTGATGTGCCAGCCACAAGAGCCAAGAGAAGAGATGGTGGAATAAGGAAAGAAGTACAAAGAAAATTATGATAATGCTAAGGTGGTCTAGTACTGTATTGGATGATGGTTTTATGAGTTATGCACACAAGTGACAATAAGAAAGAGATCAGCAAATTCATAGTCAGGATGTGTGCAAAAACAGAACGCAGATTTTGCACAATAAATACTCTCATCTCACTGCCCTTCAGTCATGTTGAATGTAAGTGCATCTTTTTAAAGCATGAGAAAGACACTGTGGTTGGGGGCTTTTTTTTCCCAACAATTTGAAATCAGAGAGCAATTTGTGCATTTTGATCAATGAGCAACAATTTAGCTAGTCCCAGCTGACGAGGCACACACAGCAAATGTGTCGCTTCCTTGCTCAGCATGCTTTGGTTTTGTTTTCTGCACTCCAGCAACTTAATGGCTACACATGTCTGTCAAGTCCTTCAAATTAATGCATGGCCATACAACTGATAATCTGTCTTTGAATTATTTTTGAAATGTCTGAGCAGCCCTGATGATGCTAGAAGTAGCTGTTGCTTAACTGAGGTACTATAAAGATTGTCCTCCTTGTTATGTGTCTGTCCAACTTGACTATACAATTAGGGTGACAGTTTTAATGCACATAAATTTCTTCATCCACCAGAGAAATTACTGTGAGCTGTCACAAAAGGCATCACTGAAACAGATACAGTATTAAAACAATCATAAAATCATAGAATCAACTAGGTTGGAAGAGACCTCAAAGATCATCAAGTCCAAACCTACCGTGGTTACTAGACCATGGCACTAAGTGCCACATCCAGTCTCAGCTTGAAAACCTCCAGGGATGGGGAATCCACCACCTCCCTGGGCAGCACATTCCAATGCCTGATCACTCTCTCTGTAAAAAAATCTCTTCCTAATCTCCAACCTAACCCTCCCCTGGCAGAGCTTGAGTCTGTGCCCTCTTGTCCTGCTGCTGGTTGCCTGGGAGAAGAGACCAACCCCCACCTGACTCCAACCTCCTGTCAGGGAGTTGTAGAGGGTGAGAAGGTCTCCCCTGAGCCTCCTCTTCTCCAGGCTGAACAATCCCAACTCTCCTAGCCTCTCCTCATAGCACATTCTCTCTCATCTGGAGACTTTTTAAGTTATCAGTGAGAAAAGGGGCAAATCAGTGACTCAGTGAAAAGAGAAAAGCATTTGAGACATATCATGTCCTGTATAGGATCTAAGGGGCAGTGGCAGGTGGCAGGTTTGACATTAATTTTGGCACTTGCACCCAGACTAATCTAGGCTCTACAGTGAAATTTTTCTCATTGTGCTAAATGGCCTAACAGGTACATGGTAGCCCTGGGCTGCACTTCTATCAGGAACATAACAAACCTCTAGCAATGATTGAGTTACCAGTTGATTATGTCTCCAGGGGAAGGATATACACTTTACTGCCAACAGCTGCTCTTTATAAACACAACTTTTTTAATATCACCAGGATTGTTTCCTACTGCACACAATGTCCTTCAGCAGGCTACCCTGAGCCACCAGGCAATACCAAAAAGGGGGACACTGCCCTACTCTATAGTGTGCAGAGACAATAAAGGCTTAAACATTTTATGCAAGAATAGATTAGATTTTTTTAGCTGCATTTTCCTAGTTTCTATTTCTGCACTGTTTTGGGAAGTGCCTTTGAAGGTAGTATAATATCCTACTAGTTTTACAGCTTGAAGGCCTACTTTATGTGCCCTAGGAACAGCCTATTGATTGCCATGTAGCAGTGCAAGCAGACAGGGTGATTTTGAGGTCCTGAAGCACCTCTGCTAGAGACCATGTGCTCTCCACCCAGCATGAAAACTGAGGCACTTCCCAACCTGTGAGGAAAGGACTATCACAGCCAGTCTTGGGACATTTTGATGGGAAAGGTGTTCCTGCCAGAAGAATCCTTCTTCTGGCTGTGGAGGTCTTGGAAACTCTTAGTCCACCAAGGGTTGGGGTTTTTTATCATCTCGGTGTATTTTTCAGACCTTGTTCTTGAGCAGTGATCTCTCTCACAGTTTCCCCTGCAAGTGGGAAAGCTGATCCTCAGGGAGCTTAATTTGATATATTTTTTGAAAGTGCTTGGCACTTGCAGCTCCTCTGTCCTTCATGGGGACTTGGATGCACTTGCCAGGTTTGATAACGTAGATGTGAGTGTCAAGTCCAAGGTCACACAATGAATTATTGTCAGAGCTGGGATTATTATAACTTATTATGGGTGGGCTGGTGATTACACCTATGCTTAAGGCAATGTACAGCTTCTGTTACAAAAGTCTACTTTTGTCCTTATGCATGCCAAAATAAAACAGCTCAGGCTGAAATTCCTTATGCATACAAGCAGCCTTGTACTTGGGGTCAGGCAAAGCAGGCTGGGCTCTTGCTTGCTTCATTTTGCTAGGGGCAATACCTGACTCCTGCTGCTGGGGTCACAGCACTGTACTTCTCTCAGATAACAGTTATCTCATGAGTAAATACCTCTCTTCTGCAAGGAGTCCTGAAAGGTTCTTTTGCACATATACTTATCCTCACTGGTGGAGTTATGTACAGTGGGGTAAAGACATTAATTCAAACAGACAGATAAGTGTGCAGATGGGGCACTGAAATTCAGTGTTACTGGGATTGCTTCTCTCATCTGCTTTGAACTCAGGCAATCACTTGGATCCCTTTGTCACCCACAAAAGGTTATATCTTAGCTTGTTGTTAAGTGAAGCCTGCTTAGCTTTGTCAGGACTTATTTTGATGGATTATGAGGGTAGGTTTAGTTTTGGACTGAAAATGTCTCAGCATGATCCAAAACCAGCAGCTAAAGCATAGTGAACGAGTATTTCAGCCAAAATGGGAAAGGGCAGAGATGAGGCTACACAGCAGCTGCTAAGAGCAGTGGCCTTTTTGAGCTGTAACATTTGCTGAGCAGATAAATGGAGGAGTGATGAAGAAATGATTTCTGATTTTCCAGCTTTGTTTGCACTTTGAGAGCACATCCAGAGTTCCCTGTGGCTTAAGAGACACCATCTCTTTACTCAGGGCATTTCTCAGTACTGTGTCACTGGGTTTGCAAAGGGAACCCTGAGATATGGGGCCATTAAGAAGGGGCAGAAAGGCAGAAAGGAGAATGGATCCATCTCCCCCAGTGTGGCAGGGGATGGAGAGGGGGTGAAAGGGGTTACCTCCCTAGGTTTTCCATGCAAACTTTGGTTTTAGAGGTTTTGGAGATCTGGTTGTCTGAATTTTCAAACTAAGGCTCATCTGCATAGTTTATCCAAATGTGGCATTGTTTGTGCTGGGGGAAGAGTTCCTGCCTGTGCTCTGAGCTCTGCAAGTCCCAAGGCCTGAAGGGGTGAAAGATGCAGAGACTGGGCATGGTATGGACCAAACACCCTAAGCATTTGGGTTCAGAAACAGCTGAAGAAATTCACAGCAAGAAGAGAAAAAGAAATGCATCAAGGTCATTAAATCAGAGAATTCCCAGCCCAAAACCTGTGGGAATTCAGGAAGCTGTTGAGGGGTGTTTATATTCCCAAGCACAAACTACTGGCCATTGCTGAAGTCAAGAAAATGGGCTAGGTTAAACTTCATCTGGCAGAACACAGGTATTTTTGTGGCACAGTACACAAAGCAACGGCATCTCACGCTGTGTGAGGTGCATGTCACATAAACTCAGTCACCAGAAGTTACTGGTGACTGAATTCATGTGAAAGTGAGTCTGGTGTGAGCCATCTCCTCTAACCCTTTAGTCAGCAGCAGGACACAGGTGCTTCTAGCCCCTACAGGAAGCACAGAGATAACCAGCTTATACTAGATGCCAGTTTTTGATGGCAAAAATTGTGTGAGGTCAATGGCTGATGAGAGCACCCATGGAAAACATGTAGGTCACAGGGCTCCAAGCATTGCAGCCTGCTCTCAAGCCAGAGCATGTCTTTACAGCAATGACATCTTCCTAGAGCTTCAGCTTAAAACACAGGGCAGGAGGGGAAACCAGGTAGAGATGAGGCCCTTGGAAATCACATATGCTTTGCTGCTTCATTCAAAAGCACCTACATCTCACCTGTGCTCCAGAGTGGCAATGAGGACAGACACACCAGGAGGGAGCTGAGGGTGTGATTCTCCAGGTTCTCCTCCATCCCCAGATACCTGGAGGTCACTGACATCCCTGAGGCTGCTGCTGCTGGAGCCCAAATGCTGCCTGTCACAACATGGGAAGGTATGAAGGTGTCTGATGCTCCTGGAACTCTGAGTGCAAAAGGCTGTGTGGGTTTCCATGGGGGTCAGCATTTGTGAATGCACTTTCCCCGGGTGGCAGTGGGTTGGGTGTGGAGTTTTATGTGCAGATGTCTAATCTGGAAGGCACTGGTGGTGAACTGTAGCTGTGAAGGTCTAGAAGAAGCAGATAGACCAATGACTTGCTAGCACAGCCAAATCCCCAGCTCATAATGGCAAATGCTAATCCCATCTTCCTCACTGCAAGGGCCTGAGTGTAAAGTGTTTGCACAATATTGACTACCAGCAAATCTCCACAGGTGCTCTTTTCCCCTCTGGCTCTGCTGCTAAGTCTCTGGCAGTCAATATCATGTGTACAGAACCTACCTCTAAACCCCCAAATTAGATTAAAGGCTCAACAACATCATAACACACTTTTAATCGCTGTTCTACCTACCACGGACGCAAATGTCAGGACAGCAAGGTCAGATTCCCATGAATATCTGTCAGTAGAGCTCATCCTTTAGTAAAGACAGTACCAGTGCAAGCTGGTTAGATTTTTGTTTGTTAAAGCTATCCTCAACATGTGCATCCTTATTGGGTGCCCACTTGGCATCTTCTGTGACCTCCAGAGAATGGCAGGGCAAATCCTGATTGTGAGGGATCAGTGGTAGAACTTCTAACCTCATTGCCATGAATGGGTAACAAGACCATGGTATGGTTTCCATGGGGGCTGTGCATTACAGCCTGCAGCATTTCCTTGGCATTTCTAAAGCACGTTGGACTCAATGGTCTGAAAGTCTTTTTCAGCCTGAATGATTCTATGATTGTAAAGGTCTTCTAGCACACACACCTGAAATTCTTGCCTTGCTTCCTGCTGGTGCCTTAGCCATGGGAGCAGCAGGGCTGGCTCTGGGGCTGCAGACCCATGCAGATGGCAACAGAGCCTGCCATGGCATCGCTGCTGTGGGTCAGAGAGTTTCAGTCTCTGTCCCTCCTCTTCAAAGGCTAAATTTCAGTGCCTAAAGCTTGGACACCTGGAGATGTCTCTGCTCCTGACAACATCCACCAGAACCCCTCTCTCACTAGCCTGTCTCCCTTCTGTATCTCATAAGTGCTGGTACCCTCTCTGAGTGTGGGACATTTCCCTGCCTGTCCCAGGGGAGTGGTTTGGATATTACCCACTGCCAGTCAAACAGGACCAGGGCCAGTATGACATATTGCTGTTCCTTTAGTGTTTGGTAGCATCCTTTTTCAAGGAGTCCTCCTTTCCCTTGTAAGGATCACCAAAGTAGAAAGCAATACCCAAAATCAAACTGGGACAGTTTAGGGGCGATGGAGGCAACCAGTATTACAGGACATTTGGTGTTTTTAGAGATAAAAGCAGTAATGTTTGCATTAACAGATCCATAATGCACCTTCTCAAGTAGTTAGATGAGGTGCTACATTTACCCCAAGCTGGTCCTGAGTTGTTGGAGATGTACACCAGATCCAAATGTGCTGTGCAGTCAGGCTGACACCTGGGGATTAACCATGTCATTAGTGCCCAGAACATCCTGGACTAAGGAAGGGGAAAACCATGGTTTATCCAAGTTGTTTCTACAACATCACCCAGACCTTTGAATTGTGCAAGCAGTAGAATTGGCTAACATGAAGATGTTGAGGCTTTCCAGAGCTGTTCAAACATGTGTCTTAACTACCACATTTTTGCTGCTTAAAAAAGCTTTTCATAACTGTTTATTGTTCTGGGAAATGTGAAAGGGCTGTTTACATGGTAGCTAAAGGAACATGTGGCAAAAGGCTGCAAGATCTGGGATGAACAATATTTTTCCCAGGAATCTGTAGGATATTTCTCTTATCTCCCTAACCTAAGTCTTTAGGCCATGCTCCTCATCTGTGGTGCTTGGAAGTTAGGCATTTCTGTATGGACAAGAGTAGATGTGTGAAAGTCATTTGTTCCCAGGCTTGACTCAGGCTGTCAAATCATGTTGCTTGGCAGGGGCTGAGGACGTGCTGTTATGAGCTTTTTAATGTTAGGATGAATGCCTCAGATGCCAACTTCCCATTGGTTTGGAGTTAAAACCATAAAACCTGACTGGGCTCCATGTCAACCCATAAATCAGTTTGTCATGTCAGAAAGCCTGGCACACTGTGTCAGTATCCAGTCTCTGCAGCTTGACCCATGCTTGCTGTCCAAATAAACTGCTCAGAGATGAGCTGAGGACTATTGCTTTACCAGTGCTCTGAAGAGAAGAGAGAGAAGTGGAAGATGAAGGGAATGAGGGGTTCTTCAGGACCATGGAAGCAATAAATAAATCCAGCAAAGAAATCAAATCCCTTAGCAAGTACTGCTGCTTCAGCCAGGAGGAGGAACAAGCAGCACCTTCAGTTTAACAGCACAGTACTTCTTCAGGGAAGTAGCTGCTGTGGGAAGGAGAGTCATTAGCCTGAATGTGGAGTGTGCCTCAATGCTATTTCTTCACCTCCAATCTGAAAGATAGGTTTTCCTTTTCCTCCCCTTAAAAGAGTTCATATCAAGGACCATGTCTCTGCTTCGACTTTCTCTGCAGAAGTGCACTGAAATGCAGAGATGGACCCAATATTGACAAGGAGGTAGGCAGGTAGTAACTCCACCTCTGCACTGAGCCTGGCTCAGACAACTTTTCCTTCACAGCCAGAGAGATACTGCCCATAAAAGCTGCTGGGAGAGCTTTCTTCCACCTCTAACCTCTGTCTTCTTCTATGTGCAAGTGTCCTCTTCACACACCTACATTGCAGCAGGAAGAGAACCCCAAGAAGAAAGCTCACCCCTGAGCTACAGCCCCACAGCCAATGCAAATTTACTTTGTGAGCTCAGACTAAGCACTAAAGTTGATGCCTTTTTTGTTGAGAAGTGGTAGCACTGGCACTACAGCTCCCTGCAAGAGGAGGTGCAGGGCTAAACCAAGGCAGGACATGAGGCACAACCTATCCTGCAGCAAGGGTGAACACCTGGGTTGGATAGACAGACAAAAAGGAGTTGGAGTTTGTAACATCCACAGATTAGTCGGCATTTCCTAGGGTGTTTCTGTCAATCTCAGAGCCCTGAAAACTAATCTGATTGAGAAATTAGAGTTGCTCATATCTCAGCCACAATATTGAGCCCTGAAATATCACCATCTCACTGGGGTCCCTTGCAGGACGTCCCTACAGCAGATGATTGTATTTTAAGGTCAGGCTCTCCCAAATGCAGCAGAGTGATGGGTTGGAGCTGCTCTGGAGCACAACATCCCTTTCCATCAGGGGCCTCGTGCTGCTCTGGCTGTGATGCCCTAAAAGGCTGGTGGCACAGAGATACTGAGGTGCTTATCTCCTGCTGATGGCTGGTACTTTGGAGATATTATATTTATAGCTCACCCAAGGCACAAATGCCCAACTGTCTAATGACTAAACACATAGTGTGGGCAATCCAAGAAAGTGGTGAGTCTGTCCCTGTCCTCTCTCATTGCCAGATTCATGAGCAGCAGCAGCACTGAGCTGCAGCAAGGTAAGACAGTGCCTTGGTTTGGTTTTCACTGTCCTTTGAGCCCTTTTTTTCCTTTTCACCTGCCATTTGCAATGACTTCTCAGGGCTCTGTACACCTCTTGAGGGGAGTGCTGCTTTCTCAGGGGAAGAGTGGATTTTAAGATGTTTGTTCATTCCTTGCTGCCAGGGCACATATAGAGCATCTCTTTGTATTTCCAGTCTGCTGTCAGGAACCAGGTGCTAACTAACAGCTGCTCTTTAGTTTCTGCACTAATAATACACTGTCATGTTTGCATGTTCTCAAGGAACACAACCATGTCTAACTATAGACACTTCCCTGGTTTGAATAGCAAACTGAATGGCTTCAGGCAGAAAGATTTTGATTGGGTTTTGGGGTTGGTTTTTTCCCCTCTATCAGCATTTTCTTCTTTATGTTGAATATTTGGAAAATGAATAGAAAGTGGGGAAAAAAAAGAGGACAGAAGGAACATTTTACTTCTTTCCCCTTTCAGACCATTTCCTAATGGCCATGAAAGAAAGAAAGGAAAATTGCAGGCGATGGTTGCTGATTTCATGTTTTAAACAATTGCTTGTTATGGATTACAGCAGCTGTGAGAAAAGGGAAAAGAAAGCAAAGCACTGATTCATAACTGGGTGTCAAAGCAAGAACCCATCAAAACTAGCCTGTAAAATAGCATTAGCAATAGCTGCCAAATGACAATTATCAGGCAATTGTTGCATTAAATTACTTTTAACCTCATCTCATGAGAGCATTAATTTTCAAATGAAGCCCATAAAAGTAAACCTCTTTGGAAAAAATAAAATTGTTTGTGCATGTGTGTACATTTGTTTGGATGCATTTACACCTATGTTTTTTCTTATAAACATTCTTATAACCAAAGGCTTTTAAATCCAAGGATCACAAAGTATGACATAAAGGTAAGAAACATGAATTTACTTTCAGCCCAAAAGCTAGAGGTATCACATTTTGCACCAGATTTCCTATGCCATTATTTAGGAAATTAAATGAAAGAAGGCTTTTTTTCAAAATGCTGAGCCTTCCATGGGCTTTGACAGGATCTTGGGTCCTTTGTACCCTGGGGAGCAGAGATCCCTAGACCTGACCCAAAGCCAGGGCTACAAGGAAAGGACAACCCACTTCAAAGTGTTTGGGATTGGACTCAGACCCTAAGTGAGGATATCAAAGGCAAAAGGGTAGATCATTAGTTGGTCCAAAGCTGCTGGACGTCAACTGGATTTAGATGAGAGATGGACATTTGCTTTTAGGCCAATGGACATGGAGAAGTTGGGTCTGGTCCCAGGGCTGTGATCCCATGGGAGATGCAGCCCTAGGGCTGTGCCCAGGTCATTACACTCTTGGCCTCTGAGATCAAGTGGCTACATCCAAAACATGTCCTAGGTTTGCTCTTAAGTCATGCCCAGGCAGGATAACCCTATACAGTGTCTGGACAACAGCCCAGCATGGTTGACTGAGTCTCAGTGCCTGGGAGCATCCTGGTGTCCTATTTGATTTATGAGTACAGACATAGCCTCTGAGGGTGCCCCCATGTATCCAACTTCACCTGTGATGTTGGGTGTCCACCACAGCCATGGTGGACATCCTTACTTAACATGTCTCACCTGGCTGAGCTCTCCAGGCTTGTGCTGGTGGGGACTGTGAGTCAGTGTAGATAGTGCTGAGACAACGTGCTTAGGAGAAAGTTTGCTCCACCTTTCACATGAAGAACAGCACATAACCTGAGTAGAAAAAAAAAGGAATGTAAAATACCAAATTGCCTGCACATGACCCTATCTTATCTTGAGGCTTTCTGTCCCTGTATGGGATGCCACAAAAGGCTTAATGTCTTCAGGCACCACAACCAGCATCTCCACATCTCCCTGTTCTCCAGCAGTAACAGTCTCACCACTAGTCTGTGATCTGTTCAGATGTACACAGAGACTGAAACTTCTGCTCCCCAGCACTGGTGAGATGAGTTTTGGAAGTTTCCTGGAGCCCAAAGGTAGCACATCCCACCAGACAGTGCAGTGATGAGTCTTAGCAGGACACCAGAGGGAACTGGCAGCTGCCTCCACTGTCCTTTGCTCCACTTTGTCTGCTTTTTTTCAAAGCTCTTGCTATTAAGCTAAAATGATGTGTCTCCTCAGTAAATTGTGCAATAAAGAAATTGTGTACAAAAGTAATATTTTTTAATAGAGTAGTCTCACTTCTCCCCTCCTAGAAATTTTCTCATGTCCTCAAATCCTCTGCCTATCATCCAAGCCTCGGGCTAGAACAATCAAAACTAAGAAAATTGTTCTGATTGGGCACTTAGTGTTGAAGTATTGCCACTGGTGTATTGACAGTGCTCCCTTTTAAAAACCAGAAGCAGAAGCAGCATTCCAATCATGTCCAGCAAAACATTAGGGTTTCTTTTAAAAAAAAATGCATTGGCCAGTCTTTATCTCAAAAAAAAAAAAAAAAAGCAGGAGCATACATACTAATGCAGTGATTTTTCACTGGATTTGAATTTAAAAGTGAAATGAAACAAAAAGACCCAAAGCTGTTCCCCAAGTGAACCCATTCTAAAAGCTCTTTCCAACAATAACACTTTGTTCTTACCTAGCATTTGAAAATATGATTAATGGATGAATAACTTTACTTTTCCCTTCCAAACAGCAAGCCATCAGAACAAGGCAGACCTTTGATTGCAGCTGGCAATGGGCTGGGAGGGGGCAGAGCCATTCAAACCCTTCTTTAATACAGAAAATGTAAAAGGCTATTTTACAAGGAAGAAAACCAGGAAAGGGAATGTGAATACAGACTTGTGGGTGAAATTCTGGCCCCACTGATATCAATGGGAGTTTTCTCAGAAACATCCACTGATTTTAGCAAAGCTCAGATCTCTTTCTTTTCCTTCTAATTTTAATAGTGCCAAACTTGTGTAGATTTGCACCACCGAAGCACATTTTCATATTGTTTTTCTTACCATTTTTCCTTTTTTGTAGCTGTGTGTTGCCTAACCAAAAGCACAGATACTCTGACACAGCTGTTTATCAGTGAGATGAATTATTACTGACTGCAATATTTTATCTTTGGCTTTACTTCACAGTGAGTACAGTTTCATGCTGATAAATCTCAGGCTGTTTCAACAATGTTCATCACCTAATGCAGATTAGCTTTGAGCAGCATAGGTCATATTACACAGAGTCATAAACTTTGTAGGGACAAACACAATCCACATGTCTATCAGACTGACAATAGATGGTATATTTTTTCAGCTCTATGTGAAGTGTTAGACATGAAATTCACATCAGCAAGCAAATGATGACTTTAATCCTATTATTTAAAGGGCCTGAGCTCTTATTGGGTTCAAAGTAAGCACAGGCCTGAGAGAATCAACAGCGAGGGCTCTACTTCAAAGTGCACAATCTAAGCTCATATGTTTTATCATAATATATGTCTGAGCCTAAGTCTCAGAGCCTCCCAGTTTTTCTGTAGTATATGCAAACAGTAGTTGAGAAGAAAAATAATTGTTGCCATACAGAAGGATCTTTCTGCAAAGCAGGATATCCCCAATCCTATTCAGATTGGAAAGGGTGACTGTTTCTACTTACATCAAAATATTAGGAGTCTGAAGTAATCTGGGAAGTGATTTGCAACTCTGTGCTGCTGTTGAATACTAGGCAAGTTGAAGGGTTTGAAGAATGATAGGGCCAAGAGATAACCAGTGTACAAAAAGAGTCCTTAGGAAAGAGATGGCTATAACAGAAAGGGCTAAATGATCCTTTTTTTCACTCCTATGTTCACTGTGAGGAACTTGGAGAGCTTCCTGCAGCAGAATGCCTCCTTATAGGGATTGTGAGGGGACCTATTTCAAGATGAAGTGTCTGTAGAAGAGGTATGGAACAAATAAACAAAATGAATAGGAAGAAAATGTCAGAACCAGGTGATATTCACCCAACAGATCTAATAGGACATAGAATCGTAGAATTAGGGGTTGGAATGGACCTTACAGATCCTCTAGTCCCACCCCCTGCCCTGGGCAGGGACACCTCCTCACTAGATCAGGTTGCTCAAGGCTCATCCAGCCTGGCTGTGAACACTGCCAGGGTTGGGGCAGCCTAAATCTGAAGCAGATATAAATGTACTGAAGGATGAGTTAGCTATAATAGTGCATGGTCTCTTATGTAAGACAGATTTAGAACTGAGCACCTGAATGTATCGAACACAGAGTCAGCTGTTTAGAATAATTCCAAGAGAAACCAGAAGAAATAGAACCTGGTGAGTTTGATAAAATGAGTAGAAAATACTATGCAGGTTAGAGAAGATGGGCAAATATGAGGCATTGGGAGAAACTCAATACAGCTTTGTAAGGAGCAATCATGCTCAACAAATCCATCAGGTTCCTGTATGATAAGAAGCATGAAGATACAGGAGATCTTTGTTTGGCAGCATATGCTTATTTGTACTCTTCCAGGTATTCAATAAGGGTCTTCACCATACACCCTTGCAAACATGTAAGCAGACAGAGGGTAAGGATAACTGCATGAGGGTCAATAAGGCAAAATGCTGGTCCTGCCCTTGGGACACAA
>NW_008681206.1:1190-1486 GCF_000695815.1 Acanthisitta chloris | reverse complement strand
AAATATTCTCATAACTATTTCGTAGTGTTCTTTGCTCCTGTTTTTATTGCATAAGTAAAAGTTGCCTCTTTGCTGGTCTTGGTGTGGTTGTATTTTGTTGAGCATCTGGTGAGGTAGATGTGATGTGGGGAGTGGCCTGGCTGCTCTCAGCAAGGCTTCAGCATGTCTGGGCTAGCCACGGCATGTGTTAGGACTTGTTGCCCGAAGGCCTTAGGAGGAGTAGGCATGGAGATGGGAGCCTTGAACAGAAAGCGCCTGCGTGCTGGCTCACCAGTCAGGAGGCTGCTGGGATGTTA
>NW_008681206.1:0-1056 GCF_000695815.1 Acanthisitta chloris | reverse complement strand
CGTCGAAACAAATTGGTGACCCCGACGTGATGCGTATCACATCGACGGCATGATAGGTTGATAACTGCCGAGCTGAGGGGCAGGTCACGAGTCCCACAGAACTTTGAATGATCTGCTGAAAGGAAGCAGGAGCTGGCACTTAATCCCTCCGGAGGAGGAGAGGTGAGCTGTGGGAAATACAGGGAACAGAGAGTCTTCCCCCGAGAGAGACATATATGAGCTTATGACAGCTCTTCTGCAACGTGAAGTTGTGCTTAACTGGGTACAGGTGAAAATACCCACCGTAACTGCAGCTCGTATTTTTATGGGAGAGCTTTGGGACGATGCGGGGGTGGAGTTGTGGAATGAAGCGACAACGGGGAATGCCAAAGCGCAGTGCTTGCTCCCCGGGTGGAGAAGCATTTTTGAGACTTTGAAAGCGCAGGAAAACACCCCGAAAGACATAGACAAGGGGGAGGAGGACTCTCCTACAGCGCCTCCGCCGCTAACGGAGGACCAAGAAACATGTAAGCCTTCGGAGGTCTGCGCCGCGGGATGCACCCCCCCCTTCCCCCGCCGGACACAAAAAGAAAAATAATGCAGTTCAGTAATCGTAACTTTTCTGGTGGACAGTTTGGGTGTGTTTTTGTGATGTATTTTTGTAATTTGTTCATTACTTTTGTGCGTCGAGTATGTAATAATGGGGAAATACAAGAACAGAGGGTATTGAATCTCATTTAAAGGAGTCAGGAGCAACTCAGCCTACAGCACCAACCCTCGAACCTCAGCGGGACTCCAGCTCTGCTCGCGGGGAGGGACCCGCGGGTATCGGCTGTTCGGGGAGAGGGAGCCGCACTCTGACTTGTATCCTTGAAAAGGGATTAGGGAAATATTTCAGTAAGTGTATCTCTGTGTGTATCAAGTTGATATATGTTGTCTTTGCATCTTTTGTGTGTGTGTGTTTGTGTGTGTGTTTGTGTTTGTTCTGTGTGCACAAGAAGAACTATAAATTTGTTTGGAAGGCAAAGGGAGACAATTCGCTAATCAATGCCGGTCTAAATATGATTTTCAGGATCA
>NW_008681205.1:0-1797 GCF_000695815.1 Acanthisitta chloris | reverse complement strand
AATATGACCAGATAATTATTTCTCTGCGACGCTAAAATCCAGCTCAGCTTTTCGATGCTCTTCAGGAGTTGCACTGTTATCACATCTCTCTCACTTTGTGGCGAACATCATTAGCTCAAGCTCAAGATTTTGATTTTTAGCAAATAATTTAAAATGAAACTTTTGAAAAAAATGCAAGCTTTAGAAGAGATATTACCACCTGGCATTTCAAACCAGGTCAATGTTTTTCACTTGAACAGATTTTTACTTTGAGTTTTATTAAGTACAACTACGACAGGAAAGAGAGCGTTTCAAACCTGAGAAGCTAAAGCATCCAAGAAGGAAGAACACTCAACCCCTCCCAAATTAAACCACACAGAAACAAACAAACAAATAAACTCCCAAAAATAAACCACTGAGAATTTGGACATCATAGACACAAATCTCTTCCGCTCGAGAAAGTATTTCCTTAAACTTACTAAACCTTAATAATTTTGATAGATGATAATAGTAGGCAATTGATTTTTGGAACATCTCTGACAATGACAAGCTGAGGTTTGTCTCTCCTGCTGTTATAGTTAATAAATATACTATTTCAAAAGTGCATAATCATTGCTTTTGGCTTCCAAACCCCAAGCACTTGTGGCTTGTGAAAAGCAAAGAGATTGTGACAGGAACAGAACCAACCTCAGCAGAAAGGATCACGTCATATACCTGACAACACTTTGCCATGTCTTCAGCACCAACCCAGCAGCAAAATATAATGCCAGTTTTGCTGTATGGTCAATACTCACAATTTTATGAGGTTTCTCTCACAGAGAACTTCAACTTTCATGACAAAACTATCAAGTTCAGAACAGATCTCCTGGGAAAACAATTGTGCTCAACTCTACCTCATCCACTGGAAGGGGAGGACAGGAGGATGTGGGGGCTCACAGCTGATTTAGATACTCAAGCTGAGCAGTTTTAATTTGTTCTAACAGTTATGAGCAGTAAAACCATTACCACAACCGCAGGGTGGAATTACCGAAGGCAGCAGATGCTGGTCTCTTTCAAGTTGACTTTATTCCTAGTGCTTAGAGAAAAGGAACCAAGAAGAGACAAGCATAAACCACTTGTAGATCTTTCTGGATGATATTAACCCTCTTACATAGCCTAATAGGGTAAAAATTATGTCTAAAATTGGAATATTTTAAAGTGGAGTTTGAGGATAAAAGTACACAGATCCCAATTATGCAAAGAATTAGACATACCCATGATTTTAGGCACTTAAGTATCCCCAGTCTGCCACACTGGGGTGGATGCACTTACAAACAACAGACATTCCAAAAACACAATGAAATTCTTCATGCCAATCTTATTATACAAAGTCAGGCGGAAAAAAAGTCCCCTTTAAAATCTATTTTCAAAGCTTCTCAAGGCCTCCCAAAACTGTTATCTTTGCTCACCAGTTGTGTGTGTGCAGCTTTGATGACATCTCATTCATTGACAGAATCGTCAAGGTTGGAAAAGACCTCCAAGATCATCCAGTCCAACCCTCCACCAGCACTACCACTGTGAACCCTAAAACACCAAATCTGTCACCAGTGCCACATCCAGATGTGTCACAAACACCTCCAGGGGTGGTGACTCCACCATCTCCCTGGGCAATATCCCAGTGCCTGAACACCCTCACAGGGAAAACATTTCTCCTAACATCCAAGCTAACACTGCCCATTTCCCCGTAGCCCGCTCCCGGCAGCCATGGCAGTACAGACATCCCCCACCTCTCTCCAACCCTGGAAGGGACTGGCAGAGAGCCAGAAGGTCACCCCTGAG